>NW_016107354.1:6873511-6875518 GCF_001604975.1 Cebus imitator
AAAAAAAAAAAAAAAAAAAAAAAAAAAAAAAAAAGAGGTTTTCTTAAGTTTCTTTTTGGAGATGTATTGAGCCTGTGGTATAAATCATGGTTCCTAATCCTTCCTTTTGCTTTCTAAACAACACTCACTGTTATTCCTTTCCCACAGAACCTAACATTTAAATCCGTGAACCAGTTTTTACCCTTGAAAATGCAACCAGGAAGTGAAATATAAAGCATGGGGTTTTGCCAAAACTCGCCAAGCTGGGAGAACCTTTCTTAACCTTCAATGAGAGGGTTCAGGATTTCTATTTTAATGCATATGTAAGCTGCTAGTTTGCCAGAAATTCTTTGTGAGACTATTACCCCCAGGTTTGAAATAAAGTTTCTGGAACTGCTGTTCATAGCAACACCTCAATAAAAAAGATAACAAATAAGGCAGGGTATCGTGGCTCATGCCTGTAATCCCAGCACTTTGGGAAGCCAAGGCGGGTGTATAACCTGAGGTCAGGAGTTCGAGACCAGCCTAACCAACATGGTGAAACCCCGTCTCTACTAAATTAGCCCAGCATGGTGGTGGGCACCTGTAATCCCAGCTACCTGGGAGGCTGAGGCAGGAGAATCACTTGAACCCAGGTGGTAGAGGTTGCAGTGAGCCGAGATCATGCCATCGCACTCCAGCCTGGGTGACAAGAATGAAACTCTGTATCAAAAAAAAAAAAAAAAAAAAAAAAAAAAGGAGGCTGGGCACGGTGGCTTATGCCTGTAATCCCAGCACTTTGGGAGCCAAAGGCAGGTAGATTGGCTGGGGTCAGGAGTTCCAGACCAGCCTGGCGAACATGGTGAAACCCTGTCTCTACTAAAAATACAAAAACTAGCCAGGCATGGTGGCACATGCCTGTAATTCCAGCTACTCGGGAGGCTGAGGCAAGAGAATCGCTTGAACTTAGGGGGCAGAGGTTGCAGTCAGCTGAGATCGCACCATTGCACTCCAGCCTGGGCGACAGAGTGAGACTCTTTCTCGAAAAAATAAGATGACAAATAAGTAACCAGCAGGTTTGACATTCTACAAGATAAATTTCACTACCATGAAGTTCAACATTTATCTGGGGAGGAAAATATGGAAGACAGGACAGGCTCCTTCCTAGGGGTGGCCCAGAAGACGGTCAGTTGGATGAGGGTGTAATTAAGGGCCGCCTCCTGGGCCGTCCAGTATTCATTGGCTTTCCTGAGGAACTGCAAAGCCTGGTGCTTACAAGATCCCCACCTGAACATCTGTCACACTTAGTTCATCCTTCGCTCTCCAACTCCCTTTAATTTCAGACTGAAAAATGGGTTGCTGAATACAAAATGCACACACCCTTGATACTTGGCATTATCTTCAGAGGTAACCCTCTGAAGGAGTCATGTCTGGCCCCCACTCCCTGCCTCAAAGCGCCAGGTTCTTAACTGCCCACTCCCAGCCTCCTGGAGCCCCAAGCCCTGCCTGGGCTCCCTGCTCCTCCCCACTGCCCGGGGGGCATGGACACAGGCACTTACGCTCTCTGGTGCCTTGGAGTGGGGCATGGTGGTGGTGATTCCTAGAATATGAGGTAAATGTGCTGATATTCACATTTTAAACATTATATTCTATAATACAGAACTATAGAATGTATGCTGATAATTTAAACTTAATTTTTCTTTATTTACAATGACATTAAATAGCAAAAAAAAAAATCTTTTTTTTGAGATGGAGTTTCACTCTTATTACCCAGGCGGAGTGCAATGGCACAATCTCAGCTCACTGAAACCTCCCCCTCCTGGGTTCAAGCAATCCTCCTGCCTCAGCCTCTGAAGTAGCTGGGATTACAGGTGACTGCCACCACGCATGTAAATAGCAAAAAATGTTTTTCTTAATGACAAGTCAAGGGAAAGACTACAGAAGAAAGGACAAATTATTGAAAGATACTAACTAATTTTGAAAGATACTAACTACTTTTGAAAGAAAGGACAAAAAAGATACTAAAATGTATCTTTTTTTTTTTTTTTT
>NW_016107354.1:6876844-6885613 GCF_001604975.1 Cebus imitator
AAAAAAAAAAAAAAGTAATGGCACTAACCGCAATTACATTTGCACCAAGCTAATACTTTTTCCTTCTTCTTGAACAAGGAACCTCGCATTTTCATTTTACACTGAGGCTCTGCAAATTATGTAGCCAGTCCTGCCCCTAGGACCTGCTTCAGGTCCTAGGGGAGGGGAAGGTCAGTCTTATTCCAAGTCTCAGGAATGTTTTTCCCAGAGTCTAGCTGCCCTCACTTAAGGACAGGTACCCACAAGGAGACAGTACCTACATAGAGTGTCCCCACACAACCCCAAAGCTAAAACTGAGAAACCTGAAGCTGGAAAGAGTCTTGTGCAATCAGCTGGTTCCTGCCAGTACCCTTGTGCCAAATCACAGAGGATGCAAAGGGCCCAGCATCCAGAGAAGGAAGAGAGCCTGGTCCAGTAGCCAACAGGTACCCCAGTCCCCAGATGCAGAGCACTGAGGAGATGAGATGAAGACGCCAGAGGAGGCTACTTGAGCCTCCACTGGGCAGCTTCCTGCTTTGAGCATTGCTCCCACAGCAAATGACCATATCCAAGAAGGCTGGGTCTAGGCACCAGCCTTGACAGGCCTGTTCCTGGCTGTTGAGCTTCTTTCATCTTGCCCATTCTCCTCCACCCCAATCTCCTTCCCAGTAAGGAGTTTTCCAAGACCTGGAATACCTAGAAAATTCATTGGCTCTCTTTAAAACACTGCTTCCTCAAAAAATATCAAGCGCCTACTCAGCTCCCAGCCCTGGCTGGGTGCCTGTCTCAGAAGCAGGGAACAAGATGTCTTAAAGGAACAGCCTTGGCACAGGCAAGGTGGTTGAGCCCCTCTTCTCTGCCATCTCCTCATTGCCTGTGACCTACTGAACACCTGCTGTAGGGGGAACACAACTCACAAGGTTTCATGAAACCCCTGAAGAGCAGCCCAGTGTAACACTCTCCCTCCCACGGCCTCTTCTAGAAACTTCTCCCTCATAGGTCCAATGTTTGAAAAAGCTGTTTACCAAATTATACTTAATAATAATCAATATCTTCAATTTTTTACTAATCAGAGACATGTACCAGCACCAATCAGCATAGGAGACCAAGGGGTACTGCCCTTCCAAGGTACACCAATCCCCGAAAAAAAGCAAAGATGGCATCTGGCCCCATGAGCCTTGGGGAAGCCTAATGCAGAACAATGGCACATGGGCATGCATCTCCTTGAAGATGCATGTAGGGGTGGGAGCCACCACTACTACTGTGGCTATCACATATGGGACCAAAGACCTATGTTCTAGTCCCAACTCTAACACTTCACCCAAACCACTGAACCTTCATGGACCCAAGTTCCATCATCTGAAGAATGGGGATGAGCCCTGCCCTCCTGCCTCCAGGGGCTGTTATAGGGATCAAATAAGAAAAGACAAAGGAAAAACCCGTCTGCTAGAGGAATGTCCAGGATCACTGCAAGAGTCTATGCCTGTAAAATGAAACTAGTAATAGTAGCTATTGTGAGAATTAAATCAATCACAGTTAGAGAACAGTTCCTAGCATTTTTCAAAGACTCAAAAGGTTAGGCTGTTATATAATTATTACTACTAGTATTGCTACTTCTGTTAATGACACTATTATCACAATTACTATTATGCCCTGCTACCCAGCTAAGGGATTCATAGTAAAGTAGAGAAGTGCTACAGTATAAGAAGTCTTTTTATTATTTATTTATTTACTTATTTAGAGACAGGGTCTCACTCTATCACCCAGGCTGGAGTACAGCAGCACAATCGTAGTTCAGGGTAATCTCAGACTCCTGGGCTCAAGCAATCCTCACACTTAAGCTTCTCAAGTTGCCAGAACTACAGGAGCATACCACCACTAATTTTTTCATTTTTTGTAGAGATGAGGTCTCTCTACAGACTGATCTTGAACTCCTGGCTTCAAACGATCCTCTTGCCTCTGCCTCCCAAAGTGCTGGAATTGCAGGCATGAGCCACTACACCCAGCCAAAAAATCTTTTAAAGGGGTTATCATGCTGGGTGCGGTGGCTCACACCTGTAATCCCAGCACTTTGGGAGGCCAAGGTGGGTGCATCACCTGAGGTCAGGAGTTCAAGACCAGCCTGGCCATCATGGTGAAACCCCATCTTTAAAAATAAATAAATAAATAAAGGGTTTATCAGTGTCACTTAGTCTAGAACTGGGATAACCAGCAGTAGATTCCTTATGTATTTTGTCCCTCATTGATGCAAAATTGAACAAAAAGTGCAGAAATCAAAACTGAAATTCATCTGCCTAAGATCAAGCTTTTCTGCTTCAAGAATTGGACTCTGAGGCCAGGCACAATGGCTCATGCCTATAATCCCAGCACTTTGGGAGGCTGAGGGGGGTGCATCACAAGGTCAGGAGATCCAGACCAACCTGGCTCACACAGTGAAATCCCGTCTCTACTAAAAATACAAAAAAATTTAGCTGGGCATGGTGGCACACGCCTGTAATCCCAACTACTTGGGAGGCTGAAACAGGAGAATCACCTGAACCCAGAAGGTAGAGGTTGCAGTGAGCCAAGATCACACCACTACACTCCAGCCTGGGCAACAGAGTGAGACTCCAACTCAAAAAAAAAAAAAAAAAATTAGACAGTCATGGTGGTACACACCTGTAGTTCCAGCTACTTGGGGGGTGGCTGAGGCGAGAATCACTTGAACCCAGGAGGCAGAGGTTGCAGTAAGCTGAGATCATACCACTGCACGTCAGCCTGGGCGACAGAGCAAGACTATCTTAAAAAAAAGAAGAAGAAAAGAAAAGAAATGGACTCTGGAGAATATTAAAACATTTGCTGGCTGGGCATTGTGGCCTGCATCTGTAGTTCCAGCTACTTGTGAGGCTGAAGTGGGAGGATCACTTGACCTCAGGAGTTCAAGACTGCAGTAAGCTATGACTACACCACTGCACTGCGCCTGGGAGACAGAGAAGATTCTGTTTCTTAAAATGTTTTAGAAATTATTACTTTTTTTAATCTGCTAAATATGAGGAGCAACTGAATACATCCTGAAAAACCTCACACAACTTTCCTGTGCAAGGATCCATTAGGAAAAATAAAATCAACCGTGTCCATGCTTTGTCCCTCTCACTTTATGAGCCAAATTAGAAGACACACTCTTGCCCTCAGCATAAAAATCAAACATTCAGAAATGCTCGTGGCAAAACTAAGAAA
This sequence comes from Cebus imitator, assembly GCF_001604975.1. Lineage (NCBI taxonomy): Eukaryota > Metazoa > Chordata > Mammalia > Primates > Cebidae > Cebus > Cebus imitator. Next base: position 6,880,040 of record NW_016107354.1, read on the forward strand.
TCAGACAACAGAAAAACATTTTTTATGTAGGGGCAGTGGGTGAGGAAGAGAACAATTACTCCCAAAATCTTAAGTCTCTCAAAAAATTGTCACAGAAGGAGGTCAGAAGTACAATCATCTGCCACAGGGCCCTACCTTTGAGAGTAGGGAACACTCACACATTGCTTTCCCTAGGCCTGGGAGGAGTCAGCCAAGGCCCTGGGGGCAAGGGAGCTCACTGTCGGATAATCATGAGGGACCTCACAAGACAGTTAACATGGAAGAGTCAGCAAAGGTGTGGAAGGCTGTACTCCAACCTCCAGAGTCCCACAAGCATCCTCACACACCAGCCCAAGGCTGCAGCTGGTACTTTGGGACACTGGCAGCCCTTCCTCCTGTCAAAATATGACGGGCCCTGTCCCTGGGTGAGGTCAGTGAGATTCAGGCGGTGGATCCCATCCCTCTCACCTCAGAAACACAGCTTTGGCAAATGCCCGGTCTCTTTCCCGCAGCATCGACTTCTCTCTCTCAATCGTCATTCCCATCATAACAAAACATGCTGTACAATCTCCCACTAATAAAAGAAAGGAAAACCTTCCCTCAAGCCCACATCCTCTCCATTACTGGCTAATGTCTCAACTCCACTTTGCAAGAAAACTACCTAAAAGATTTGCCTGATTGACTCCCCGTCTTTGCCCCATATTTTATCTTCCACCTACTCTAGTCAGGCTTTGTCCTGTAAGGCCTCTGTGATCACGCATTCTCCTGGGGTTTCTCCTGTCTTCTCAGTCTCCTTGCTGGCTTCACCTCTCTCCCCTCTAAACACTGCTTAGACCATCAGAACATCTCTCTTCTGTCTGTACTCTCTTCCTAAGGGATTTCATCTAATCCCATGGCCTTAAATAACATCTATTATACTCAAATGGATCTCTTCCGTCCTCTCTCCCCACCAAGCTTCAAATCACACATCTGATTATCTGACATACTCACATCTCAAATGTAAGATGGCAAAACAAAATCTCAGGATTCTCCTCCACCCCAAACCGGCTCTTTTCATCTCAACAATATGAATGCTATCCACTCAGGCACTAAGCCCTGAGGAGTCATCTTCACCTCTTCTCTTTCTCCCACAGACTTCATTCAATCCGTCATGAAGGTGTGAAGAGCCTACTTCCTAAACACAGCCTGAATGTGACCACTACGCCACGTCTCCTGCGCTACCACCTCAAGCAAGCCTCTGCTAACTCCTGCCTGGACGAGGGAACATCCTCAGTGGCTTTCCTGCCCGCCCTGCAGTGGCCACCTACAATCCAATCTCCTCACAGTGATGATTCTAAACACAAACCAAATCATGACACCTCCCTGCTTAAAACCCTCCGTGGCATTTCACTGGGATTAGAATAAAGTATGATAACACCTCACCCTCACTCACAAAGCTTTGCAGCATTTACCCCTCTCCTACCTGTGACCTCTCCTCACGTCCTGTTCACCACACTCCAGCCACCTGGTCCTCGTGCTCCTCAAGCTATTTTCCGCCTTAAGCCCTTGCCCTGGCTGTTCGCTCTTCCCGAAATGCTTTGCCACCTCATCATCCCATGTCTCCTTCTTGTCATTCAAATTTTACTTTAAATGTTGCCTATTCAGAACCGCCATTGATCTCCCAGTTCGACCAAGCCACCCAGTCACTCTATATCACATCACCTTATTTTAACTTTCTGCACAGTAGTAACCACAATCTGATATTATTCGTGTTTCTTTACTTATTTTCTATTTCCTTTTTTCCTCTCCCATTAGATTGCAAGCTCCATGAGCACCCAGAACTTGCCTGTTTTGTTCCCAAAGCCTAGAACAATGTGTGAACTGTGGTGCACAGGAAAATTGTAATAATATCAACTGATGCAGTTATGAGCCAGAGAGGCCCACTGATAGCAAGACTCTGACAGCCCCAGCCAACTCCCCAACTTCATACACACACGAGGCAGGTAACAGAACCGTAGCAAGGCTCTAGTCCTCAGATCTGTAAATCTCACCCAACAGTATTTTCAACTATTGTGCAAGAACTCAAACCAGAAAGAAGGTTCCGGGGTTATCTTCAAATAGGCTGCTTCACTACTAAGAGTAGTAGTTCTGACTCACAGTCCCCAAAGTACACCCAGTACTAGTCAGACCACCGTCCGGACCTTTGGCTAATTCATTCATTCGATGAACAAACATTTACCGAGTGCCTACTCTCTGTCGGGCACTGGGGCAAGGGGTCAAAGGCAGTTTCTGGCCTCCCAGAGCTCAGCGGACAGAGGGAAACATGCTGCAACACAGGCTGTCGCCCGAGTGGGAAAGCAAAGTCTATACTGACTTAGGAGCCTGACTCGTGCCTTCACTTACTGCCCCCCCCCCAACCCCCAGTCTGACATGGACCGATCCTACAGACCCAGGGTAACCTGGCTGGTGCGGCAACGCTCCCGGGCTTTTGCGGAAAAGTTGCCGCTGGACAAACAGAGGCACCAACGATCTCCCGGTTCAGCTCTGGCCGAAGAGACGCGGAGCGCTCGAGGAACGTCATTGGTTGAACAGTTCCACTCCCCTCCCCCTCCCTCCCCGCAGGCCCGCGCAGTGGATGGAGGCCGGGGGCGCGGTTCGACTCCCCACTACCATCCCAAACCCTGCGGCCGGAGAAGGAGGCCTCCTAAGCGAGGCCCTCTGTCTCTCCCTCTCCCCACCCTAACCCCGCAGGCCCGCACCAGAACAGAACTCCTAGCTCTACTCCCCCTACCCGAACCCAACAAGGTCCCGACACCCGCCTCTCCCGGTGGGGCGCAGCTGGAGACCCTAGCGGGGAGGCGTGCCCGGCCCTCACACCAGCTCCCGAATCCCGCCGCATCGCAAGGTCCAGGGCGCAGAGTCCGTGGCCCCTTTCCTGCGCCCAGGTCCCCAGCATCGATGCGGCCCCCACCGCCTCCCTCTCGGAGCCCGCCACACAACTCGGGCACACAAAACCCGGAGTGTGGCCGCGGCGCAGCGCGCGCTAACGAGCACAGGCCGGCGGGAGCAGAGGGAGGGCGGGGCGCCCGGCGGGAACCCGGAGGGACCCCCGCGGCACAGGTGCGAGCGCGGCGGCCCCACTTACTCGATGAAGTAGCTGGCGCCCTCCTCCGTAAAGCCCTCCTCCCAGCCGCGGGGCAGGTCTGCGGAAACGCCAGAAAAGTCGGGTCAAACTTGGGCAGCCGCGGCGCGCGCGCCCCCCACCCCGCCCCGCCGGCCCGGCGCCCACCTGAGCGGATCATGTGTCCGGAGTTGACGGGCTCCCCGGTGCGCGGGTGCAGCCAGGTCGTGCGGCAGAGCTGGTCGCTGCGGACAGAGGTGCACCTGTTAGCGCCGCCACCGCCCGCGGGGCTCCCGCCCGGCCCCCGCACCCACCCGCGTCCCCCCGTCCTCGCGTCCCCGCGCCGCACTTGATGAAGAAGACGCGGCCGTCCCGGCACACGCCGTAGGACCAGTGCTCAGGTAAAGTGTCCCGCCCGACTGCCGCCGCCGCCATGTTCGCCGAGCTCCGAGCCGCCGCGGGGTGGGGGTGAGGGGGCGGGGGCACGGGAGGGGGCGGGGGCGGTGGCTCAGCCAGCGCGGGGCCCGGCGGCGCCCCAGGGTGCTCCATTCAGGCGCGGGCTCCGTGGGGCGCGATCGCCCGGCTAGGGCCCGGCGTCCGGAGTTCGCCGCCGCACCGGCCGGCCCAGCGCGGTGCCCGCGGCCTTTGTCCCCGCGCCTTCCCCGCCCCCAGCCTGCTGGCCCCGGCGCTCCCCTTTGCCCCCGAGGCCAGGAGACCCGGGAGGGGCGGGGGGCCGCTGGCGGGCGCGCCAGGCAGCTTCGGGGCCCGCGCTTGGACCCGACCAACTCTGAAAACGCCGCGCGCCCGGAACGCTCAGTAAACCCCCGCCGACGCGCACCACGAAACTGCCCGACCCGGGAACTCGACTTGTGTGTGAACCAAGTTATCCCAGGTGCCTGCCATATTCCCAGCCTCTGTCTTTTCTCCTGTAAGGTTAATCGAGTCTACATGGTATCGTTGTGTAGATTAAAAGACGTAGCAATCGCATAAATTGCTTAGCTGGACCCTGGCACGTAGCAGGTGCTCTAACAACGCAGGCCAAGCGCGATTTCGGTTTCCCAAATTTTCAGATGGGATGTGAAGCAGGAGGGAGCAGGGTTCCCCACACACACCCCTAAGGTAGCAGGGATGGCAGGCTTGTGCCTTTAGTTCCTGTCAACTAACAGAGAGAAGAGGTGTTGAGGGCTGGGCTGCACGTCCATCTCTGGAAGAGAAGCGGCCAGGCGGGGCATCTAGTGGGGCCCTGCAAAGCTCTTTGCAGCGGCGGCACCCTCTCCTGTCTCATCTCCTCAGGGACCCCTCCCGGATCCCTCTGCAGAGAAAATCCTTCCCCTCCTTCCCTCGCCGTTTCATTACTTGTTTGCATTTAATTGATATTCTTATTTGTGTTTGTCTTGTTGTATAATAGTTCCAACATGTAAGCTGGATGAGAGAAGGGGCCTTGATCTGCCTCATACACTGCCTTATCTCCAATGCCTGGAACAGTGCCTAACTCATGTATGCATTATGCATTCATTAACTGCAGGACGGGTAGGGCACAGTGGCTCACGCCTGTAATCCGAACACTGGGAGGCCGAGGCAAGTGAATCACTTGAGGTCAGGAGTCTATATATCGTCTAGCCTGACCAACATGGTGAAACCCTGTCTCTACCAAAAAAAAAAATACAAAAGTTAGCCCAGTGTGGTGGTGGGCATCTGTAATCCCAGCTACTCAGGAGGCCAAGGCAGCGAATCGCTTGAACCAGGGAGTCAGAGGTTGCAGTGAGCCGAGATCGCGCCACTGCACGCCAGCCTGGGCAACAGTGAGAATCTGTCTCAGAACAAACAAAAAAGCTGCAGGATGAGCGAATGAAACATACTCCACACTCAGACTCCCGGCCATACACACACACCCACATTGAGCAAGGACAGAGCCACAGCTGGCCTCTGGCTGTCAGGCGCAGCCTTCCAGGGACATAGGCTCTGGTTGAGGGAGGAGGCGCGCCTGAAAGTGAGACTGTATGCAATGTGAGCACTAGTTATTCAGAAAGGTGCCCAGACAGATGGAATTAGGCTGGACCCTGAAGGACTGGATAGGTTTGACTGGGAAGAGAGCACCCCAGAGTGGAGTGATAGGAGAGCGTGCACAGAATTTGGGGAGGGGTGTGAGATGTTGAGGAGACCATAAAGGGTGCCTTCCTGGGGAACAGACAGTGGTGTTGGGGAAGGAGGCATTTATGAGTTAGAAGAGTGAGCTGGGGCCAGGCGCCAGCTCATGCCTGTAAACCCAACACTTTGGGAGGCCCAGGCAGATGGATTGCTTGAGGTCAGGAGTTGGAAACCAGCCTGGCCAACAAGGTGAAACCTCCTCTCTATGAAAAAGACAAAAATAAGGGCCGGGCGCGGTGGCTCAAGCCTGTAATCCCAGCACTTTGGGAGGCTGAGGCGGGTGGATCACGAGGTCAAGAGATCGAGACCATCCTGGCCAACATGGTGAAACCCCATCTCTACTAAAA
>NW_016107354.1:6885963-6902470 GCF_001604975.1 Cebus imitator
TTGGAAAAAAAAAAAAAGAAGAGGGAGCTGGTTGTGGAGGACAGGGGACACTTGTCTGAGGGAGCTTCCTGCCTCTGAGGAGGTTGTTGAGCAAATGAAAATAGGAAAGTGGTATTTTCTAGCTAAACATTAATTTTAAATAATAAACGGGCAAAGGATATGAACACACAGTTAATAGAAAAGTAATACGGATAGCTTTTAAGCAAATGAAAAGATACTGAGCCACCTCTTAATAGAACTGAAACTTAAAATTAAGGTGAAATGCTATTTTTTAAAATGTCAGATTGGAAAAGATACACAGATTAGAAAAGATATTGGCCAGGCGCGGTGGCTCATGCCTGTAATTGCAACACTTTGGGAGGCTGAGATAGGTGTATCACTTGAGGTCAGGAGTTTGAGAGCAGCCTGGCCAACATGGTGAGACCTCAACTCTACTAAAACCACAAAAATTAGCTGGGTGTAGTGGCACACATCTGTAATCCCAGCTACTCGGGGGGCTGAGACAGGAGAATCACTTGAACCCGGGAGGCAGACGTTTCAGTGAGCTGACATGCCACTGCACTCCAGCCTGGGCGGCAGAGTGAGACTCTGTCTCAAAACAAAACAAAAAAAAAAGAAAGAAGAAAGAAGGAAAGAAAGAAAGAGAGAGAGAGAAAGAAGGAAGGGAGGGAGGGAGGGAGGGAGAGAAGGGAAGGGAAGGAAGGAAGGAAGAAAAGAAAGAAAAGAAGAAAGAAAAGAAAGAAAGAAAGAAAAGATATTGTAGAGAAGAACATCGTTTTTCATTGTTGATGGGAGTTCAAAATGTGTGAGCCTCTTTGAAGGCAATTTGGCAACAGCTATTCCAACTTGAATGTCTTTGACCCAACAATTTCATGTCAGGAATTTTTTCTACATTAGTGCTCACATGGGCTACAAATTCCGTCATACTAGAGTGTTCATTGCAGCGCTGTCAGTAATTACAAAGAACTGGAAACAACTTTAATGTCTATCAAAAAAGAACTGGTTGATTAAACTGGCACATTCCTCAATAGAATGCTATGCAGCTGTTAAAAAGAATGAGATAGATCCCCATGTACTGATACAAAATGGTCTGTGAGATATTAAGTGGGCTGGGTGCAGTGGCTTACACCTGTGTAATCCCAGCACTTAGGGAGGCTGAGATGTGAGGATGGTTTGAGTCCAGGAATTCAAGACCAGTTTGGACAACATGGCAAAACTCCATCTCTACAAAAGAGAAATTAGTCAGGCATGGTGGCGCATACCTGTAGTCCTAGCTACTCAGGAGGCTGAGGTGTGAGGATCGCCTGAGTCCTGGAAGCTGAGGCTGCAGTGAGTCATGATTGGGCCACTGTACTCTATCTTGGGTGACAGAGCAAGACACTGTCTCAAAAAAAGTAATAATATCTCAAGCAATTTGTAGATGACAAATAATAATAATAAGTAAAAAGGCAAGCTGCAGAACTGTGCATGTGATATGCTACTGTTAATATATAGATATAGTCCCTAGATTAAGGATCAGGTAAAGTGATTGCCTCTGAGGAGGGAAACTCTAATAAGAATAGTGGGAGATTGCCTGGCGCAGTGGCTCACGCCTCTAATCCCAGCACTTTGGGAGGCTGAGGTGGGCAGATCACCTGAGGTTGGGAGTTCGAGACCTGCCTGACCAACATGGAGAATTCCCATCTCTACTAAAAATACACAATTAACTGGGCATGGTGGTGCATGCCTGTAATCCCAGCTACTCAGGATGCTGAGGCAGGAGAATTGCTTGAACCTGGGAGGCGAAGGTTGCAGTGAGCCGAGATCACACCATTGCACTCCAGCCTGGGCAGTAAGAGCGAAACTCCATCCCCCCTCCCCCAAAAAAAAAGAATAGTAGGAGATTTTAGCATTTAAAACATATACATATAGATAGAATAATAAATTTCATTAATAGGTCCGATAAGAGACACCCTGAAATTATCTCAATAAATGCCAAAATATGTAGTCAATAAAACTCAATGCCTATCACTGATTTTCAAAATTATTTTAGAAACTAAAATAAAGGCTGGGCGCGGTGGCTCATGCCTGTAATTCCAGCACTTTGGGAGGCTGAGGCGGGTGGATCATGAGGTCAAGAGATTGAGACCATCCTGGTCAACATGGTGAAACCCTGTATCTACTAAAACAAAAAATTAGCTGGGCATGGTGGTGCGTGCCTGTAATCCCAGCTACTCAGGAGGCTGAGGCAGGAGAATTGCCTGAACCCAGGGGGCGGAGGTTGCGGTGAGCCGAGATCGTGCCATTGCACTCTAGCCTGGGTAACAAGAGTGAAACTCCATCTCAAAAAAATAAAATAACATAAAATAAAATAAAATAAAAAATAGTGACAAAAGAGTATGCAGAGAAACTTTATGTCTCATACATTTCTAGTGGGATGTAAAATAGTACAGCCAATCTGAAAAATAGTTTGGCAGTTTCTTTAAAAAGTACAATCTTTTTGAGTCGGAGTCTCACTCTGTCACCCACACTGGAGTACACTAGCGCAAACTCGGCTCACTGCAACCTCTGTCTCCTGGGTTCAAGCAGTTCTCCTGCCTCAGCCTCCCAAAGTGCTGGGATTACAGATGCAAGCCACTGCACCTAGCCAAAAACTAAACACTTACTTACCATATGACCTAGCATTCACACTCCTAGGCATTTAGAAAAATGAAACATTTGTCCACATAAAAACTCGTACATAAGCCAGGCGCGGTGGCTCACACCTGTAATCCCAGCACTTTGGGAGGCTGAGGTAGGCGGATCACAGGTCAAGAGATCGAGACCATTCTGGCCAACATGGTGAAACCCCGTCTCTGCTAAAAATACAAAAATTAGCTGAGAATAGTGGCATGCACCTGTAATCCCAGCTACTTGGGAGGCTGAGGCAGGCGAATTGCTTGAACCCAGGACTCGGAGGTTGCAGTGAGCCGAGATCTGGCCACTGCACTTCAGCCTATCAACAGAGCAAGACTCTGTCTCAAAATAAAACAAAAACAAAAACAAACAAACAAACAAAAAAACCTCGTACATAATTATTCATAGCAGCTTTACTTGTAATGGGCAAAAACTGGAAATAAGCAAATGTCCTATGATAGGTAAGTAGTTAAACAACTGTGATATATCTATACTATGGATTACAACTTAGTAATAAAAAGGAACTGATACATATGACTTGGATGGATCTCAAGACATTATATTGAGGAAAAAAAAAAAGCCAATCTGAAAAGATCACATATCATATGATTCTATAACGTTCTCAACATTTTTTTAGTATGTGTATAGTTGGAGAACTCATTATTAGTGGTTGCTAGGGATTAGGGATGATGGTGGAGAGTGGGAGGATGTAACTATAAAGGAATAGCATGAGGGAAATCTTTGTAGTGATGAAATAATTGTGTGTGTGTGTGTGTGTGTGTGTGTGCGCGCGTGCATATATGTGTGTGTTTGAGACAGAGCCTCCTTCTGTCACTCAGGCTAAAGTGCAGTGGTATAATCTCAGCTCATTGCAACCTCCACCACAGGGTTTAAGTTATTCTCATGCCTCAGCCTCCCAGGTAGCTGGGATTAAAGGCACACGACACCACGCTTGGCTAATTTTTTTGTATTTTTAGTGGAGACAGGGTTTCACCATGTTGGCCAGGCTGGTCTTTAATTCCTGGGCTCAAGTGATCCACCTGCCTTGGCCTCCCAAAGTACTGGGATTACAGGAAAGAGCCACTGCACCTGACCATAATTCTTTATCTTGATTGCAATAATAGTTACACACAAACTGACACTTGCATAGAATAAGGGAAGTATATATATATATATATATATAGTATCAATGTCAGTTTCCTGGTTTTGATATTGTTCTGTAGTTATATAAGATGTAACCATTGGGGGAAACTGAGTGAAGGGTGAACAGAGACCTCTTTATTATCTTTGCAAATTTCTTTGTCTATAATTATGTCAAAAAATTTTTTTAATGTGTTAGAAAGTTACAAATAGCCAAATGTTTCTTTTGAGAGTGTCTCTCTTAGACAAATAGAAACATTCTTTAACAATGAAACATTAAAGACCAAATATCATGTGGCTAGTTATGTGGAAAGGGTCCAGGACCCTTTCCAACCTAATTATCTCAGAACAAACCACCACCAACTGTGATAACAGGAGCTTTTTGTACAGAGGCTCTTTTCCTTGACTGGCCTTGGTGAAAGACTTTATTTTACACTAGATGCTCCTGATGTACATGGCACTAAGCCATCAACTTAAATGCAAAATAGTCCATGTTCAGAGACAAATCAAAATGTGATTCAGTCAACCAAAGATGTGCCCAAGAATTTTCAGCTTCCAGATAACCAATAATTCATACTCTCTTGTAAGAAGTATCCTTTACTCTCAAGGAGACAGCATGGCATGATGGAAGAGCATGGCCTTTGGAGTCAGACAGATCTGGGTTGGATTTAGGGTGCTGCCCTCTCACTAAGCTCTGTGGCCTTGGACACACCACATCTCCTTATTTATTGAACATCTGTTGATAGTAGACACTACAACATTCTGGCACTTTAGTGGTACATACACCATGGTCCTCATCCTTGGGTGTTTTCCATATTTGGGAGAAGTAGATGCTTTATTTTTATTTATTTATGAGATGGAGTCACACTTTGTCACCCAGGCTGGAGTACAGTGGCACAATCTTGGTTCACCGCAACCTCCGCCTCCCGGGTTCAAGCAATTCTGCCTCAGCCTCCCGAGTAGCTGGGATAACAGGTGCCTGCCAGCACACCCAGCTAATTTTTGTATTTTTAGTAGAGATGGGATTTCACTATGTTGGTCAGGCTGATCTCGAACTCCTGATCTTGTGATCTGCCCACCTCAGTCTCCCAAAGTGCTGGGATTGTAGGCGTGAACCACCGCACCCAGCAAAGTGGATGCTTTAAATGCTGGAAGACAAGAGCTGCTCTGGAGCAAGCGAGGTTGAGGGTGGGAGCCTGAAGGTAGAATACAATCAATAACTCCAGCCTGAACACAAAACACCCAGCATAGTCCTTGATGCTAGCCCTGCTCTTTTCCCACCTGCAATGATGGTTGTAAAACTATCCCTATACATTTTATTTTAAAAAATTATTCTTTTTTTTTTTTTTTGAGACAGAGTCTCACTCTGTTGCCTAGGCCAAAGTGCAGCAGGAAGATCATGGCTTTTTGTAGCTTCAGCCTCCTGAGTTCAAGAGATCCTCCCACCTCAGCCTCCTGAGTAATTGGGCCTACAGGTGGTTGCAAACACATCCAGCTAACTTTTGTATTTGTTGAAGAGATGGGCTTGTTGCCCAGGCTGGTCTTGAATTCTTGAGCTCAAGCAATCTGCCTGCCTCAGCCTCCTAAAGTTTTGGGATTACAGGTGTCAGTTACCGTGCAGGGCCTATAAAATTAATTTTTAAAAAGCTAGATGAGAAAGAAAAATAAATTGTAGTCCACTCAGTGTGAATCATGAAGTCAATTTGTTCTCTGACGTGCTTCCTCACAGTTGTTGGATGTCTGTTGTTCTGGAATCACATAGACCCTGGACTGTTAGCTCCCCTTATCTATTTTATAGACAACTTAAACATCATAAAATGTTAAATTTTTTCCTTTGAAATATTCCTTGAGATCCTACATACTAATAAAACTACTGACTCAACTGGTCTGAAGGACCCCATGAAGAGCTGACTCACCAAAGAACGTACTTTCCACATCCTGAGCTTTTCTGTTTTTTGTTTGTTTGTTTTTGTAGAGAGGGGGTTTCGTCATGTCAGTCAAGCTAGTCTCGAACTCCCGACCTCAGGTGATCTGCCCGCCTCGGCCTCCCAAAATGCTGGGATTACAGGTGTGAGCCACGGTGCCCAGCCATCCTGAGCTTTTCATCCCACCTTGCCCAACTAGTCAATGTGTTCAATCTTCCAGCCCCCTCACCCTCCATGATCCCCTTAAAAGCCCCAGCCCAAAACTCCACAAAAAAATAAATTTGGGGGTCTCCTTCTGTCTCATCACTTGTCACCCTGCAATCATTAAACTTGTTCTCCACTACATCCCTGCTGTCTCAGTGCAATTGTTCTGTTACTGTGCAACAGACATACAAACCTGTCAGTCCTAGGGAGCAGGCAGCATCCACATAAGACATTGTTCACGGGTCCCAGAGCAGTGGAAGGACCCCACGAGGTCAGCTACAGTTTCCTCATTCCTCATCCTTGTGCTATTCTTTGTGCCTCTGATGTAATCATCCTATTCCTTTATATTTTCATTTAAAAACTTTCTCTTAGCATCTACTTTGTGTCAGTCCCATAGTGGGAGATAATGTAAACAAAGAGAGATAGCAGGAAAATAAACTGTTAGTGAGAGTTCTCCAGAGAAACAGAACCAGTTGAGAGATTCATTATCAGGAATTGGCTCACACCATTCTGGATTCTGGAAGCTGATAAGATTTGCAGTAGGCACGCTGGAGACCCAGCAGTGCCAATGGTGTAATTCCCACCCTCAGGCAAGGAAAAAACCTGTCCCAGCTTGCAGGCAGTCAGGCAGGAGGAATTCCCTTTTATTTGGGAGAAGGTCAGCCTTTTGTTCTGTTCAGACTTTCAACTGATCGATCAGCCTCCCCTACATGTGCACATTAGGGAGATCAATCTGCTTTACTTGGTCTATTGATTTAAATGTTAAACTTGGCCCGGTGTGCGGTGGCTCATGCCTATAATGCCAGCACTTTGGGAAGTGGAGGCAGGTGGATTACTTTCGCTCAGAAGTTCAAGGCCAGCCTGGGCAATGTGGCAAAACTCTGTCTCCCCCAAAACAAAACAAAACAAAAAAATTAGCTGGGCATGTGGCATGTACCTGTAGTCCCAGCTACTTGGGAGGCTGAGGTGGGAAGATTTCTTTAGCCTGGGAAATTGAGACTGCAGTGAGCTGAGATCATACCACTGCACTCCAGCCTGGGCAACACAGTCAGACCCTATCTCAAAAAAATAATGATTAAAAATTTTTTAAAATGTTAAACTCATTTAAAACACCTTCACAGAAATGCCCAGGGTAATGTTTAACAAAATGCCTGGGTATCCCATGGCCTACTCATGTTGATACATCAAGTTGATACATATTAACCATCACAGTAAGACACAGTCCTGGCCGAACAGAGTGGCTCGCGCCTGTAATCCCAGCACTTTGGGAGACTGAGGCAGGTGGGTCTCTCTGGTAAGGCAATAAGTAGCACCTTGCTGCTCTCAAATTTGAGAGGGCTTTCCTGGAAGAACAGAAGCTACCTGCCCGTGAGCCTTCTGCCTTTTAACTTCAAGAGAGGATTACTAAAATCTTATATTCAAACCCTATTCAGTTTTCCCCACTTATCCCAACAATGTCCTTTCCAGCAAGAGGATTCAGTTCAGGATCATGGGATGCATTTAGTTGGATCTAGAACCTTCATTCTGTAACAGCTCCTGATGTCTTTTGCTGGTTAATACAACACTGACACCTTTAGAGATCATAGGCCAGTTATATTGTTAAATGTTCCACATTTTGTGTTTGTCTGATGTTTCCATACGATTAGATTTAGTGTATGCATCTTTGGCAGAAATATCACATGTAAGGGATGCTGTATTGTTCTCATTGCACCCTATCAGGCAACACATGCCTTCAGGTTAGCCCATTACTGCTGATACTCACTTTGATCACTTGATTGTGATGGCTCCTGTCAAGCCTCTTGACTATGAAGTTACTCATTTCCCCTTTGTACTTTTTGAAATAAATAATTTGCAAAGAGATACTTTAAACTATTTAAATACTCTACATCTCATCAAATATTCAGTTTATTCATTTATTCCTGTCTGCATATGCACATAGTTTACTCTTATTCAATGAGGTATAACCTGTTACTGTGGGTATTTATTTTGATACACAAATCATCCCATATCCTGCCAGTGTGGGCCCCTGGAGCAGGCTCCTATTATATCGTTCATTGAGTCACTCCTTGCTTTCAGGTACAATTGCTCATCTTACACTTTGCTATAAATTCAGCCATTTCTCTAAGAAGCCTCAGTTTCTTTCATTGGAAAATGGTGTTCAGAAACCAAGATGTATGTGTTAAGTATGCTCGTGCTATTAGGGTGTTGCTGTTTCCAGGCCTTCTCAGCAGAGCACTACACACATTTATATATATAATGATTTTTGTATTTACATATAGATATGTAGATAAATATTCAAAACTGCAAGTTCACACCAAGACCTCCAGTTCTAATACAATACCCTAGTAACTGCTTCTCCAACAGGGAGACCTAGCTCTCATGAGTCTTAATGTATTTACTCATTTGATCAATCCCCCGTATGTAGCCAGTCTTCCACTGGATGCCCTCCTCATTCAGATGCCCTCCTTACCTTACTCAAGGCTCTGACACCCACACCAACCACACTGCTGATCTTCCTTCATTCCCCCACACACACTTGGACCCCCTCCTTACTCTGTCCTTGTTCCAACTCCCAGTCTGTGTCATCATGCCCACCCCACAAATGCCTTCCACCTTGATTGGGCACTTTTTTTTATCCCACTGGAGCACCAACACCTTAAGCTGAGCCACCCTTGTTGAGGGCACCCTCCCCACCTGCACTGCCTCCTTGGTAACCTCCTTTTGGTGTAGAAGGCTCCTTTTCCTCTCCCCATACCCCAGCACACATGCACACATCCAATATATGCCTGCCTTGCCCACACCCTCCTAATGGCTCTTGGACTAATTTCTTCAGGAGGGAAAGAAAAAGTTAAGAGCTCCAAATACTTTTTGTTTTGTTTTGCTTTTGAGACAAGGTCTTGCTCTGTCCCCTAGGCTGGAGTACAGTGGTGCCATCTTGGCTTGCTGCAGCCTCCATCTCCTGGGCTCAAAGGATCCTCCTGCTTCAGCCTCCCAAGTAGCTGGGACTACAGGCATGTGCCACCACATCTAGCTAATTTTTTTATTTTTTATTTTTTTAGAAGAGGCAAGGTCTTGCTATACAGCCTAGGCTGGTCTTGAACTCCTGAGTTCAAGTGATCCTCCTCTCTTGGCCTCTCAGAGTGCTGGGATTACAGACTTGAGCCACAGTGCCTTCCCCCCACCCACCAACACTTCTTAACAGGCCATGCTATTGTTATTCCTCCCCCAATTATCATATCACCAGCCAGACTCAGTCAGCTTCCCACACCCACAGGGAAATAAACCCACACACCTGACCCATTGTAGAGGGGTTTTAGACTGAGGCAGCCGTAAAGTACCGCTGCACAGCTCCACGTCCATGCATCACGTGCTTTGTCACACTGCTTTGGCAACTGCAGATATCAATATCTTTGCCTCTTTTTCCAGAGGACTCAGAGACACACACCTAGGCCCACATCCCACAGTATCCACAACCCATCCTCAGAACACAATCCACAAATCCTGGTCATTGTTTTTTAATATATTGCAGAGCACATGAAAACACTTTACAGCATGTAAGGCAAAAAAAGAAGAAAAAAAAAAACTCAGAGGCCAGGCGCGGTGGCTCATGCCTGTAGTCCCAGCACTTTGGGACGCCGAGGCGGGTGGATCACGAGGTCAAGAGATTGAGACCATCCTGGTCAACATGGTGAAACCCCGTCTCTACTAAAAATACAAAAAATTAGCTGGGCATGGTGGCACGTGCCTGTAGTCCCAGCTACTCAGGAGGCTGAGGCAGGAGAATTGCCTGAACCCAGGAGGCAGAGATTGCAGTGAGCCGAGATCACGCCATTGCACTCCAGCCTGGGTAACAAGAGTGAAACTCCGTCTCAAAAAAAAAAACAAAAAAAAAAAAAAAACCAAAAAACTCCCAAACACCTTTTCTTATAAACATGACCCTGCTTTAGCAACAGGTCTCCATTATGAAGCAATTTGGATTTGGACATCCTATCAAGTCACTTAAAACCAAACTCTGCCATAGAGTGTTTTACTTGACTTCTTTTGTGTGGCCACAGTCTAGTGTGGTCAGAGGAGCCACATAGACATAAATTCTCAGTCCTGATTCCATCAATTATTAGATATGTACTTACCCTGATCTATAAGATGGGAGTAACGATGTTTACACAAAGAGTTAGTGTAAGGATTCAATGAGAGAACTTGCATTTGAGCCATCTGGAGAAAATGTTAGGTTGAGCACTAACAATCGGTATATAATACTGCTGAGGAGGAAGGACGGACATCACCCTGCTTGAGAATCTAGAATATGTTGGGCATTTCCCATCCATTCATGAGCCTGAGAGTACTTGAGAAGTTTTGATCTTGGAAATTGCTGTTCTGCTTTAAGGACGAGGAGGACGAAATGGAAAGAGTCCCCAAGGGACCAGTGTCAGAGACAGAAAAGTGCTGCTTGGATCCCTGGGAAGATGCAGCTCTGTGTCCTAGCCAACTCCTCAAGGGTATGCAACCTCAACAAGCCACACAGGTAGCAGGGATAGCAAATGGTGAGGTGGGTGGGGTGGGGATCCTGCAGCTCAGCTTGTGACCTGGGTAAGAAAGAAGAGATCAAAGATGCACAGACTTTTAAACTGGTAAGGTTCTTAGAGATGGTCCTTGGGCTTCTGTTTCTTCTTCTTCTCCTCCTTCCTCCTCCTCCTCCTCCTCCCTCCTCTTCCTTTCTCCTCCTCCTCCTTCCTCCTCTTCCTCCTCCCTCCTCCTCCTCCTTCTCCTTCTTCTTCCTCTTCTGCCTCCTCCTCTTCTTTCTCCTCTTCCTCTTCCTCCTCTTCCTCTTCTTCTTCCTCTTCTTCTTCCTCTTCCTCCTCCTCTTCCTCTTCTTATTCCTCTTCTTTCTTCCTCTTCCTCTTCCTGTTCTTCTTCTTCTTCTTCTTTCTTCTTTCTTCTTCTTCTTTCTTCGACAGAGTCTCACTCTGTTACCCAGACTGGAGTGAAGTGATATGATCTCAGCTCACTGCAACCTCCACCTCCTGGATTCAAGCGATTATCCTGCCTCAGCCTCCTGATTAGCTGGGACTACAGGCGTCTGCCACCATACTCAGCTAATTTTTGTATTTTTAGTAGAGACGGGGTTTAACCATGTTGCCAGGCTGGTCTTGAACTCCCAACCTCAGGTGATCCACCTACCTTGGCCTCCCAAAGTGCTGGGATTGCAGGTGTGAGCCACTGCGCCCGGCTCTCTGTTTATTTTTCTATAAAGTGAGGGGCTGGAGTATTTGTCTGAGGACCCAAAGGGACCTTGCGACCCAGAGAGAACTTGAATCCGTGACTCCTGAACTCCAGCCCTAAGCACTTCCCCCAGGTCAGAGGTCCCCTTTGGCTTGAGTCCTCTTTTAGAAACTGGCTGCATTTATAGGTGGAGAAACTGAGAGAGGGCAAAGCTGACATGCTCTAAAGTGGAAAGCCCAGCAGGAGATCCACCCCCTCCCTCTCATGAAAACAAGGTCCTGTGCTTGTTTTTCCACATCTGTCAGACACTCAGGAGGATCCCCAGCCACTGTGGACCTGCCTTGGTGCCAGGGCACACTGTGGCAGTCATCATGAAGGGGTCCCCCACACACCTGCCACAGAGTGGGAGCACACGGCATCTTGTGAACTCTTCTGGTAGGTAACTAGTGGCAGGTGGCAGGAGGCTGAGTTTAGGGAAGATGGCCAAAAAAGGAAGGAAGGAAAATCACAGTTAGGTAGCCCTTACTCTCTGTCAAGCTCAATCATCTCACTTCTCACAATTACCTGTAGGTCGGTTTTGTTTTACAGGTGAAGACACTGAAGCTTAAAAAGTGAAGTAAAGGCTGGGTGCGGTAACTGACATCTGTCATTCCAGCCACAGTGGAAAAAGTTCTCAATCAGCCTAAGCAACCCAGTGAGACCCTGTCTCTACAAAATTTTTTTTTAAATGTTAGCCAAGCATGATGGCACACCTGTTAGTCCCAGCTACTCAAGGGGCTGAAGCAGGGGGATCACTTGAGCCCAGGAGGTCAAGGCTGCAATGTGCTGACTGTGCCACTGCACTTCAGCCTTGAGCAACAGAGTGAGATGCTGTCTCAATATATATATATATATATATATATATATATATATATATATACACACACACACACACCTATGTAGATATATATAATATATATCATAAGATATATATTTTATATATATGTATAACTAAAATAAATAAATACATAAAGTGAAGTAAGGGCAGGTGAAGAGGCTTACACCTGTAATCCCAGCACTTTGGGAGGCCAAGGTGGGAGGATCAATTAAGACCAGGAATTGGTGACTCATGCCTGTAATCCCAGCACTTTGGGAGGCTAAGGAGGGCAGATTACCTGAGGTCAGGAGTTCAAGACCAGCCTGGCCAACATGGAGAAACCCCGTCTCTACTAAAAATACAAAAATTAGCTAGGTATGTGGTACATGCCTATAATCCCAGCTACTCAGGAGGCTGAGGCAGGAGGCAGAGGTTGCAGTGAGCCAAGATCATGCCAGCCTGGGTGACAGAGCAAAACTCCATCTGAAAAAGAATACAAACAAACAAAAAACCAAAAAACCAGGAGTTGGAGACCAACCTGGGCAACATAGCAAGATCCTTTCTCTACAAAAATGTTTTTAAAATAGCCAAGTATGGAGACACGCCTCTGTAGCTTCTCAGGGAGAGGATTAATTGCTTGAGCCCAGGAGTTCAAGTCTGCAGTGAGCTGAGATTGTGCTGCTCCACTCCAGCCCAAGCAACAGAGTGAGACCCCATCTCTAAAAAAAACCATGAAGTGGCGGGCGTGGTGGCTCATGCCTATCATTCCAGCACTTTGGGAGGCTGAAGTGGATTGCCTGAGCTTAGGAGTTTGAGACCAGCCTGGCCTACATGGTGAAACCCCATCTCTACTAAAAGTCTCTGAGCACTGAGGGAGGAAAAGCACAGCAAGTATGAGGCATTGAATGCACTGCTGTCCTGTTACAGCAGAAAGAAAAGCTGGACTAAACAAGCTGCTGCCCACCCATGGGCACCCAGATAAAAATTAGTTTGGCATGGTGGCGTGCATCTATAAATCCCAGCTACTTGGGAGGCTGAGGTAGGAGAATGGCTTGAATCCAGGAGGCGGAGGTTGCAGTGAGCCGAGATCGTGCCACTGCACTCCAGCCTTGGCGACAGAGCAAGGCTCCATCTCTCTCTCTCTCTCTCTCACACACACTCTCTCTCTCTCTCTCTCTCTCTCTCTATATATATATATATATATATATATATATATATATATATGGCCTGAGCTGGACAGGCAGAGCAAGATGGCAGAATAGAAGGCTCCACTGATCATTGTCTCCCCACCCACAAGGCCACTAATTAAACAACTATATGCACAGAAAAAACACCTTCATAAGAACCAAAAACCAGGTGAGCCCTCATAGTACCTGGTTTTATCTCTGTATTGCTGAAAGAAGCACTGAAGAGATAGAAAAAACAGTCTTCAATCACCAATGCCACCCTGCCCCGACCCCTGGCAGCCACAGCCTGGTACGGAGAGGGTCTCTGGGCACTGAGGGAGGAAAAGCGCAGCTAAAATGAGACACTGAATGCACTGCTGTCCTGTTACAGCAGAAAGGAAAACTGGACCAAACTCAGCTGCTGCCCACCCATGGAGGGAGCATTTAAACCAGCCCTAGCCATAGGGGAGTGACTGATCCCAGTGGTCAGAGCTTGAGTTCTTGCAAACCTTGCCACCGAAGGCTACTGTGCTCTGGGTCTTTAAGTAAACTTGAAAGGCAGTGTAGGCCATAAGGACTGAAACTCTTAGGTGAGTCTTAGGGCTGACTGAACTGGGACAAGATTGAGAGGCCACATGACTCCTGAGATACCAGCTGGGTGGCTAAGGGAGTGCTGGCATCACCCCTTCCCTAACCCCAGGTGGCACAGCTCATGGCTCCACATGAGACCTTGTCCTTCCACTTGACAAAAGGAGAGGGAAGAGTAGGGAGGACTTTGTCTTGCATCTTGGATACTGGATCAGCTACGGCAGGATAGAACGCCAGTCTGAGTTGGTGAGGCTCCTGTTACAGGTCCTAGCTTCCAGGCATTTTTAGACATACCCTGAGCCAGAAGGGGACCAGTTGCCTTGAAGGGAAGGACTCCGTGCTGGCACCATTCATCACTTGCTAAATTAAGAGCCCTGCATAACCAGCAGAAGTACCCAGGTTCTACATGGAGGGCCTTGGGTGAGCCTCAGAGACTTGACTTACTGGCTTCAGGTAAGATTTAGCACATTACCAGCTGTGAGGGGCTACAGGGCAAAACTTTTCTGCTTAGGAAAAGCAGAGGAAAAAGTAAAGAGGACTTTGTTTTGCACCTCAGGTACCAGCTCGGCTATAGTGGGGTAGAGGACCAAGCAGGCTCTTGGGGTCCCTGATTCTGGGACTTGACTCTTGGATGGCATTTTTGGATCTGCCCGGGGCCAGAGGGGTACCCACTGCCCTGAAGGGTGAGTCCCAAGCCAGGCAACACTCCACCACAAGCATTTATGTTGGGCCTTAAGGGAACATCAGCCATAGTCTGGCAGTACTCACCATGGCCTGAAGTGGTGGTGGCTACAGGGTGAGCCTCCTCTCCCTTTGGAAAGGGGAGGGAAGAGTGGGAAGGACTGTGTCTTGTGGTTTGAGTGCTGCTCATCAGCAGTACAGTAGAACACCACCTAGACTTCTCAGGTTTTTGACTCTAGTCCCTGACTCCCAGACGGTACCTCTGGACCCACCCAGGCACTGAGGGAACTCACTGCCCTGAAGGGAAGGACACAGGCCTGGCAGGCTTTGCCACCTGCTGATTGTAGAGCCCCAGGGCCTTGAGTAAACATAGGCTGTAGCCAGGGAGTGGTTGCAGCAGGCCTTGGGCAAGACTCCGTGCTGTGCTGGCTTCAGGTCTGACCCAGGACAGTCATATTAGTGGTGACCAGAGGGGTGCTTGTGTTACTCCACCCCCAGCCTTAAGTGGCCCAGAACAGACAAAAAGAGAGAGAAAGACTCTGTATGTTTGGGAGAAAGCAAGAGAAGAAAACAAAAGTCTCTAATCTAGAGAATTCTCCCAGATCTTGTCTAAAATCATCAAGTGGTACCTCTACAAGTCTGTAAGAACCACAGCATTACTGGGCTAGGGGTGTCCCCTAAAGCAAATACAGCTTGAATTATAACATGCAGATCCTTTCACATATCTGGAAAGCCATCCCAAGAAGGATGGGAAACAAGCCCAGACAGTGATGACTACGATAAATACCGAATTCTTCAATGCCCTGATACCTAACAACATCTACTAGCATCAGCACCGTCCAGAAAAACATTACCTCACCAAATGAACTAAATAAGTTACCAGGGACCAATGCTCAAGAAACAGAGATGTGACCTTTCAGAAAGAATTCAAAATAGCTGTACTGAGGAAACTCAGAGAAGTTCAAGATAACACAGACAAGGAGTTTAGAATCATATCAGATAAATTTAACAAAGAGATTGAGATAATTTCAAAGAATGAAGCAGAAATTCTGGAGCTGAGAAATGTAATTGGCATACTGAAGAACGCACTGGAGTCCTTTAGTGGCTGAGCTGATCATGCAGCAGAAAGAATTAGTGAGCTTGAAGACAGACTATTTGAAAATATAAAGTCAGAGGAGACAAAAGAATAAAGAATAAGAAAGAAAGAAGCACACCTACAAGATCTAGAAAATAGCCTCAAAAGGCCAAGCCTAAGAGTTATTGGCCTTAAAGCAGAGGTAAAGAAACAGATAGATGTAAGAAGTTTATTCAAAGGGATACTAACAGAACTTCCCAAACCTAGAGAAAGATATCAATATCAAAGTACAAGAAGGTTATAGAACACCAAGCATATTTAACCCAAAGAAGACTACTTCAAAGCATTTCATAATCAAACTCCCAGAGATCAAGGATAAAGAAAGGATCCTAAAAGCCGCAAGATAAAAGAAACAAATAATGTACAAGAGAGCTCTTATCCATCTGGCAGCAGACTTCGCAGTGGAAACCTTACAGGCCAGGAGAGAGTGGCATGACATATTCAAAATGCTACAGGAAAAAAGCTTTTAGCCTAGAGTAGTATATCTGGTGAAACTAGCCTTCAAACGTCAAAGAGAAATGAAAACTTTCTTAAACAAAAGCTAAGGGATTTCATCAACACCAGACCTGTCCTACAAGAAATGTTAAAGGGAGTACTTCAATCAGAAAGAAAATCATGTTAATGAGCAATAAGTAATCACCTGAAGGTAGAAAACTCACTGGTAGCAGTAAGCACACAGAAAAACACAGAGTATTGTAACTGCAACTGTGATATATAAACTTCTCTTTTCCTTAATAGAAAGACTACATGATGAACCAATCAAAAAATAACAACTACAACAACTTTTCAAGACACAGACAGTACAATAATATATATATAGTAACAACAAAAAGCTAAAAAGTGGGAAGATAAAGTTAAGGCATACAATTTTTTTTTTTTTTTTTTTTTTTTTTTTTTTTTTTTTTTTTTTTTTTTTTTTTTTTTTTTTTTTTTTTTT
>NW_016107354.1:6902680-6909029 GCF_001604975.1 Cebus imitator
CACCCGGCCTGGCATACAGTTTTTATTAGTTTTCTTCTTTGCACGTTTGTTTAGGCAAACAGTATTAAGTTGTTATCAGGTTAAAATAATGGGTTGCAAGATAGCATTTGCAAGCCTCATGGTAACATCAAACCAAAAATCATACAATGGATACACAAAAAATAAAAAGCAATAAACAAAATCATATTATCAGAGAAAATCCCCTTCACTAAAGGAAGACAGGAAGGGAAGAAGGAAGAGAAGACCACAAAACAACCAGAAAACAAAAAACAGAATGGCAGGAGTAAATTCTTACTTGTCAACAATAATAGTGAATGCAAGTGGACTAAACTCTCCAGTCAAAAGACAAAGAGTTTCAGAATGGATGAGAAGAGAAGACCCATTGATCTGTTACCTACAAGACACACAGACACATCCTTCACCTATAAAGACACACATGGACTTAAAATAATGGGATAGAAAAAGATATTTCATGTGAATGGAATCCAAAAAAGAGCAGGAGTAGCTATACTTAGAGCATACAAAATAGATTTGCAGACAAAGCTGTAAGAAAAGACAGAGGCCAAGCGTGGTGGCTCATGCCTGTAATCCTAGCACTTTGGGAGGCTGAGGTGAGTGGATCACCTGAGGTCAGGAGTTCGATACTAGCCTGGTCAACATGGTGAAACCCCATCTCTACGAAAGATACAAAAATTAGCCAGGCGTGGTAGTACATGCCTATAATCCCAGCTACTCGGGAGGCTGAGGCAGGAGAATCACTTGAATCTGGGGGCAGAGGTTGCAGTGAGCCAAGATCATGTCACTGCACTCCAGTCTGGGCAAAAGAGCCAAACTCTGTCTAAAAAAAAAAAAAAGAAAAGACAAAGAAAGTCTCTATGTAATGATAAAGGGGTTAATTCAGCAAGAGGAGATAACAGTTTTAAATATATATGCACATAATACTGGAACACCTGGATATATAAAGCAGATGTTATTAGATCTAAAGAACGAGATAGACCCCAATACAATAATAGCTGGAGGTTTCAACGCTCATTTTCAGATTTTTGAAAGATTTCTGGACAGATCTTCCAGACAGAAAATAAACAAACATCAGACTTAATCTGCACTATAGACCTAATGGATCTAACAGATATTTACAAAACATTTTGCCCAATGACTGCAGAATACACATTCTTTTCCTCAGCACATTGGATCATCCTCAA
Source organism: Cebus imitator (assembly GCF_001604975.1). Lineage (NCBI taxonomy): Eukaryota > Metazoa > Chordata > Mammalia > Primates > Cebidae > Cebus > Cebus imitator. Next base: position 6,903,883 of record NW_016107354.1, read on the forward strand.
AGACAGACCATATGTTAGATGACAAAACAAGTCTTAAAACATTGAAAAAATATTGGCTGAGTGCTGTGGCTCATGCCTGTAATCCCAGCACTTTGGGAGGCTGAGGTGGGTGGATTACTTGAGGTCAGGAGTTCGAGACCAGCCTGGCCAACATGGTGAAACCTCATCTCTACAAAAATTAGGCGTGGTGGTGTGAATCTCTAATCCCAGCTGCTTAGGAGGCTGAGGTAGGAGAATCACTCGAACCCAGGAGGCAGAGGTTGCAGTGAGCCAAGATTGCACCACTGCACTCCAGCCTGGGTGGCAGGGCGTCATTCTGTCTCAAAGAAAAAAATAGAAAAAAGAAAAAAATTGAAATAATATCAAGCATATTCTCTGACCACATGGAATAAAAATATAAATTAATAGCAAGAATAATTTTGGACACTATACAAATACAGAGAAATTAAACAATGTTTCAGATGTCTTGGAGCACTGAAAAAAGAAAAAAGAAAGAAAGTAAACAACATGTTCCTGAATGACCGGTGGGTCAATGAAGAAATTAAGAAGGAAATTCAAAATTTTCTTGAAACAAATGATAAAGAAAACACAACATCCAAAACCTATGAGACACAGTAAAAGCAATACTAACAGAGAATTTTACAGCTGTAAGTGCCTACATCAAAAAAAAAAGAAAAAAATCTGATGCATCTTAAGAACTAGAAAACCAAACACAAAATTGGAAAAAGAAAATAAATAATATAGATTAGAGCAGAAATAAATAATGCAAAAGATCAATGAAACAAAGAGTTCGTTGTTTGAAAAGTTAAACAAAATTGACAAATCTTGAGCTAGACTAAAAAAAAAAAAGAGAGAAGAGGCAGGCATGGCGGCTCATGCCTAAAATCCCAACAGTTTGCGAGGCTGAGGTGGGTATACCAGTTGAGGTCAGTACTTCAAGATCAACCTGACCAACATAGTAAAAACGCATCTCTACTAAAAATACAAAAATTAGCCAGGTGTGGTGGCATGTGCCTGTAGTCCCAGACACTCAGGTGGCCGAGGCACAAGAATTGCTTGAACCTGGGAGGTGGAGGTTGCAGTGAGCCAGTCACACCACTTCACTCCAACCTGGGCAATAGAGCAAGACTCTTTCTCAAAAAAAAGTAAATACATTAAAAATAAAAAAGAATATCCAGATAAATAAAATCCGAAATGAAAAAGGAGACATTACAACTGATACTGAAGAAATTCAAGGGACCATTAGTAGCTACTATGAGCAACTATATGCCAATAAATTGGAAAATCTAGAATAAATGGACAAATTCCTAGACAAATATGAACCAGGAAGAAATCCAAAACCTGAAAGATTAATAACAGACAACAAGATCAAAGCTGTAATAAAAAGTCTCCCAGCAGAGAAAAACACAGGACCTGATGGCTTCACGGCTGAATTTTACCAAGCATTTAAAGAAGAACTAATTAGGTGAAGGCACAACAACAACAACAACAACAACAACAACAAAAACAAAATAAAGAAGAACTAATACCAATCCTACTCAAAGTATTCCAAAAAATAGAAGAGGAGGGAATACTTCCAGTCTCATTGTATGAAGTTAGTATGATCGTAATACCAAAAAAAGACACAGATACATCAAAAAAATAAACTATAGGCTGGGCGTGGTGGCTCACGCCTGAAATCCCAGCACTTTGGGAGACTGAGGCAGGTGGATCATGAGGTCAGGAGTTCAAGACCAGCCTGGCATGGTGGCAGGTGCCTGTAATCCCAGCTACTCAGGAGGCTGAGGCAGAGAATTGCTTGAACCCAGGAGGCGGAGGTTGCAGTGAGCCGAGATTGTGCCCCTACACTCCAGTCTGAGTGACACAGTAAGACTCCATCTCAAATAAATAAATAAATAAATACTACAAGCCAATATCTCTGATGAATATTAATGCAAATATCCTCAAGAAAATACAGGCAAATTTAACAATACATTAGAAGGATCATTCATCATGGCCAAGTGGAATTTGTTCCTGGGATGCAAGGATGGTTCAACATGCAAATCAAACAACGTGATACATCATATCAACAGAATGAAGAATAACAATATGATCACTTCAATTGATACTGAAACAGCATTTGATAAAATTTAATATCCCATCAAGATAAAAACCCTTAAAAAACTGGAATAGAAGGAATATACCTTAATAAAATAAAAGCACTATATAACAGACCCACAGCTAATATCACACTGAATGGGAAAAAACTGAAAGCCTTTCCTCTAATAGCACAACAAGGATGCCCACTTTCATCACTGTTCCTCAACATAGTACTGGAAGTCCTAGCTAAAGCAGTCAGACAAGAGAAAGAAATAATGGGCATCCAAATTGGAATGGAAGAAGTCAACTTATCCTTGTTTATAGATGATATGATCTTATATTTCAAAAAAACCTAAAGACTCCACAAAAAACCTATTAGAAGTGACAGATTCAATAAATTTGCAAGACACAAAATCAACATACAAAAATTAGTAGCATTTCTATATAGCAACAATGAACAATCTGAAAAAGAAAATGTAATGCCACTTACAATAGCCACAAATAAAATCAAATACCTTGGAATTAATGTAACCAAAGAAGTTGAAGATCTCTATAATGAAAACCATAAAACACTGATGAAATAAACTAAAGAGGACACCAAAAAATAGAAAAATATTTCATGTTCATGGATTGGAACAATCAGTATTATTAAAATGTCCATACTACAAAGCAATCTACAGATTCAATGCAATTCCTATCTGAACCCCCACCTCAGTGAGTGATTGTGTGAGTCCAAGCAATGCTTCTTTAACTTTAATGGGCATCAGAATTCCTTGCAGTTTATTAAAATACAGATTCCCTTCCCTTGATTGTGGGCATCTGTATGAGGCCTGAGATTCTGCTTTTTTGGTGGGGGACAGGGTCTCACTCTGTCACTCAAGCTGGAGTGCAGTAACATGATCACAGCTCACTGCAGCCTCCGTCTCCCAGGTTCAAACAATCCTCCTGCCTTAACCTCCTGAGTAGCTGGGACTACAAACGTGCACCACCGCGCCCAGCTAAGAGATTCTGCATGTTTAATAAATTACATTCCCACCAGGTGATTCTGTTGAAGGCAGTTCCAGACCACATTTTGAGAAATCCTGCTCTAAGAGAATATGTCAGGCACCTGGAAGTTCTGAGAGATACAGAAGGGAGCAGGTGACCCAAGGTGCATATGTATAACATTTCTAGAAAAATATGCAGAAAACATTGTTAGCTTCTGAAAAGGAGGCTAGAGGGTCTGGTGTAAGGATAAGACTTGTTTTACATTTTTAAAAACTTTAATAGTTTTTCCGCCTTAAGCATGTACTACTTTCTCAATTAAAAAACTAACTTTAGAAACATTTAGCACATTGCCCAAGAAAGAGTATGTGCTCAATAAGTAAAAGTTCCTTTCTTTTTTGTCCTCTACCGAAACATTTGCCGCCCTTTCTCTTCCACATTTCCTCCCCACTAGCAGTATTCCCATTTATGCATTTGATTAGTAAATATCAATGGAATACATATTGTGTGCTAGGCACTGTTCTAACAGTATAGCTACATACAAACAACAGACACAGTTCTTGCCTGCAGGGACCTTATATTCTAGTGCTCTCTCATCCTCACCTCAGCACATTTTGATTCATGAATTCCTGCCTCCTTAGCTTTGTACAGGCCATGCCCTCATACAAACGTAAAATATGCTTTTCTCCCCTCCTTCAGAACAGGACCTAAATTCTCCCTGAAGCTTCCCCTGACCCCCAGTGACAAACCTGCAGGAGGCTTGATGGGAGCTCTGGACCAGGCTCCTGCTGCCCTCTAGTGGGGCTCCCTGGTGGCTTAGGGGCCAGTGCCCTGAGGATCTCTATTCTAAGGCCTGCCTCTTCCTCACCTGCCATCTGCGTACTCTTGGGTGGGCTAGGCCCAGGGCATATGTGTACCCAAAGTACACTGACTTCCCTGGACCCAGCTCACAGCTGCGATCTGTGTGTTCCTAACTCTGAACCAGACAGACTGTCCCTAAAGGCCACTGTCTTTGTAGAGGCAATCCAATCCGGTATGGGACTTTAAGTAGTGCCACTGCCTGGGGGTGCTGGTAGTCGGGGAGGGAGCAGGGAAATTGGGGAGGAGACACCAGGTAAAATAGCTTTAACAGAATTTGATTATCCTTTTTTCTTTTTCTTTTTTATTTTTGAGAAAAAGTCTGTCTCTGTTACCCAGGCTGGAGTGCAGTGGCGTGATCTCGGCTTACTGCAACCTCCACCTTTTGGGTTCAAGCGATTTTCCTGCCTCGGCCTCTCAAGTAGCTAGGATTACAAGCATGAGCCACCAGGCCTGGCTAATTTTTGTATTTTTAGTAGAGACAGGGTCTCACCATGTTGGCCAGGCTGGTCTCGAACTCCTGACCTCAAGTGATCAGCTTGCTTTGGCCTCCAAAAGTGCTGGGATTATAGGCGTGAGTTACTGCACCTGGCTTTATCCTTTCTTTTATTCTTTGTTTTTTAGTGCCAAAAGCAATTCATACTCTTAAACATCAGAAAATAGACACATGCAAAAGAACGATTGAAACAAATCCCATAATCCCACTTAGAGACAATTTGTGTTCACACCTGGAGCAAGAACAAAGTGGAAAGGGCAACTAGGCCAGGAGCCAGGAGGTGTAGACTCCAGTCCTTACCATCCCTCCCACTGTGTGGCCCTGAGCAAGTCCCTTCCCGGAGTCTAACTCGCATATATACAAAATGAGGACTGAATTAAGTACCTTCTGGGTTTACTCCTCTGTGATTCTAAGTCAGTGGTCCCAATCCCAGATGTCTCTTAAAAATACAGATGCCTGGTTCCCCACTCCCAACCCACTCCCCATCCTAGCAGATCTCTCCTTTCCCAGACAGAGCTCAAGAATCACTATTTATCATTATTTTCTTCTTCTTCCCTTTCTGGAGTAAAGGAATCGGTTTTTATTTTTATTTATTTATTTATTTATTTATTTATTTATTTTTGAGACGGAGTTTCGCTCTTGTTACCCAGGCTGGAGTGCAATGGCGCGATCTCGGCTCACCGCAACCTCTGCCTCCTGGGTTCAGGCAATTCTCCTGCCTCAGCCTCCT
>NW_016107354.1:6909369-6917243 GCF_001604975.1 Cebus imitator
GCTGGGCATAGCAGCACGTGAGACAGAGTCTTGCTCTGTAGCCCAGGCTGGAGTGCAGTGGTGTGATCACCACTCACTGCAGCCTTAATCTCCCAGGCTCAAGCAATCCTCCCATCACAGCATCCCGAGTAGCTGGGGCTACAGGCATATGCTACCATGGCTGACTAATTTTTTAATATTTTGTAGAGACAGTGTCTTACTATGTTGCCCAACCTGGTCTCGAACTCCTGAACTCAGATGATCCTCCTACTTCAGCCTCCCAAAGTGCTGGGATTACAGGCATGAAGAAGTCAGTATTTTAGGTTGGGCATGGTAGCTCATGCCTGTAATCCCAGCACTTTGGGAGGCTGAAGTGGGAAGATCATTTGAGGACAGGAGTTCGAGGCTAGCCTGGCCAACATGGTGAAACCCCCTCTCTACTAAAAATACAAAAATTAGCCAGGCATGGAGGCATGCACCTGGAGTCCCAGCTATTTGGAGGCTGAGGCAGAACTGCTTGAACCCAGGAGGGGGAGGCTGCAGTTAGCTGAGATTACGCCACTGCACTCCAACAAGGCCAACAGAGTAAGACTCTGTCTCAAAAAACAAACAAAACAAAAACAAAAACAAATCAGTATTTTAGGCCAGGAGTGGTGGCTCACACCTGTAATCCCAGCACTTTGGGAGACTGAGGCAGCTGGATCACCTGAGGTCAGGAGTTCGAGAGTAGCCTGGCCAACATGGTAAAATCCCATCTCTACTAAAAATACAAAAATTAGCCGAGCATGGTGGTTCACACCTATAGTCCCAGCAACTCAGGAGGCTGAGGTGTGAGAACCACTTGAACCTGGGAGGCAGATGTCGCAGTGAGCTGAGACCATGCCACTGCACACCAGCCTGGGCAACAGAGCGAGACTCGGTCTCAAAAAAAAAAAAAAAAGAAAATCAGTATTTTAAGTCTTCAGGGAGTATCCCAGTGAATGCCTCCTGGTCAAGAAGCATTGGTGGATATCTTTCTAGATATTTGTATGCGCCTAGTTTTTTTTACAAAAATGGAATTGTCTATATATTAATAAATATTGAGGTGTATTTTATACCTTAATTTAAGCAGCCCACTAATCAGGTAGTTCCAGCTTTGTACTATTACAAATATTGGAAAAACAGTAAGAGTAGGCTAAAAACAAATTAGAAATAATTAGGGAAAACCCCTGAAAAGTTCAGTAAAAGGACGAAAATGCTTAAAAACTCTTAAAACATTGAAAATCGCTTTATAAGGCATGAAAATGACTAACATTATTTAAAAAAACAACAACCCAGCAACTGGGAAATACTCATATTCAATCAAATCATTGTTTCAATCAGAATGTTATATTCACCAGAATGCTTTCAGAAAAACTGCTTTCAGTCCAATCATATGCCTCTGTGGGAGGCAGCCAGCAAGAGCTTCCTTCCAGTTCCCACAAGTCCTTCAAAAAGGTTTGGGATCCCCACTGCTGGCAGTTCTAACCGGGAAATAAACATCAGACCAACTGCTGTGCACGCACCCGGCAAGGATCTGCTAATTATCTTATGTGCCAGGCCCTGTCCTGGGCACTGGAAATATGAGGCAACCAAGACAGTTTCTGCCATCCTCCCCCGCAGGGGCTCACAGTCCAGTCTGACAGAGCAGACAAACACATCCACAGGTAATTCCACTGCAGGCTGAGATGAGAACTGGGAGGCATGGTCAACGGGGGAGGCAAGTGAAAGCTTCCACCCTGTCCCTCCAGCAGCCGTGGGGCCATAGAAACGCAGCCTCTCCCTCTTCAGCAAAACGTTCTCGTTACTTTTGCTATGAAACAAATTATCCCAAAAACCTAGTGGTTTAAAACAATCATTTGATCATGCTCCAGGATTCTGTAGGTCAAGAATTCAGGGCTGAGTGCGGTGGCTCATGCCTGTAATCCCAGCACTTTCTTTGGGAGGCCAAGGCAGGAGAATTGCTTGACCCCAGGAGTTTGAGACCAGCCTGGGCAACATAGGGAGACCCTTGTCTCTAAAAAAAAAAAAAAAAAAGAAAGAAATTTAGATTACTACAGAAATGGCTTCTCTACTCCAAAATGTCTGTAGTCTCAGCTGGGAAAATTCAGTGGCTGGGGTGGCTCAAAGGTTATGAGGCAGGAATCACATGGCGGTATCTTCACTCATGAGCCTGGTGGTTAGTGCTGACTGTCACCTGACCTCCACCATGGCTATTTTCCAGATCACCCGCACACGGCCGAGGCCTCCTCACAGCGTGGCAGCCTCAGGGTGGGTTTCACAGCAGCTCAGGACCCCAGACATGAGTGTCCCAGGCAACAAGGACTTTTCTGCCCTAACTTTGGAATTCCTCAAGTATCAGTTTGGCTGACTCCTACTGGTTACAGCCAGCCACAAGCCTGCCATGTTGCTAGGGAGAGGAATTAGACACCACATCTTTATTGGAGAGCAGTAAGGTTCTAAGAAGACAAGTGGGACAGATTTTGTTGTGGTCATTTTTTTTCCTACAGACAGTATCTCTCTGTCCCAATCATAGCTCAATGAAGCCTCAAACTCTTGGGTTCAAACGATCTTCTCACCTCAGCCTTTCAAATTTTGGAAAAAAAAAAAAAAAAAAAAAAATCCAGCTAACTTTTTAATTTTTTGTAGAGATGAGAATCTCACTATGTTGCCCAGTCTGGTCTCAAACTCCTGGTCTCAAGAGATCTTCCTGCCTTGGCCTTCCAAGGTGCTGGGATTATAGGCATGAGCCACTCCATCTGGCCTGCTGTGGTCATACAATCTACCACACCTGAGGTGGACCCAGGCACACCATTTACTGCCAGGAGGGCAAGTCTGAGAGGGGCCCAGCTGGGTGCAATGGAGGTAAGACGGGAAAGAAGCTGGACTCTTCTGTCCTTAGGCAATTTCATGTGACCATGGCTTCACTTTCTGCTCCTCCATGATGACATTTTTCTTTTTTTTTTTTTTAATAAGACCGAATCTCTCACTGTTGCACTGGCTGGAGTGCAGTGGCATGAACTCAGCTCACTGCAACCTCCACCTCCCAGGTTCAAGCAATTCTTGTGCGTCAGCCTTCAGAGTAGCTGGGATTATAGGCATGAGCCACCATGACTGGCTAATTTTTGTATTTTTAGTAGAGATGGGGTTTGATCATGTTGGCCAGGCTGGTCTCAAACTCCTGACCTAAAGTGATCTGCCCCAAATCCCAAAGTGTTGGGATTATAGGAGGGAGCGACATCTGGCCTACTTTATGACTTTTCCATCTCACCAGTGTGTCAAATTATCTGCCTACTTTACCTGTTGTGCCCTAGTTTCTTCTGAATAATGGAGATGCTAATACTATCTACCTCATAGAGTGACCATGAGGATTAAATGAGACAATATGGTAGTCCCCCAGCTTGTCCTCAGGGGTTATGTCCCAAGGCGCCAGTGGGTGCCTGAAACTCTGGATAGTTACAGAATCTTCCTTATTTTATTTATTTATTTATTTATTTATTTATTTTTACATAGATTCTCACTCTGTTGCCCAGGCTGGAGTACAATGGCATGATCTTGGCTCACTGCAACCTCTACCTCCCGGGTTCAAGCGATTCTTCTGCCTCAGCCTCCCTAGTAGCAGGGATTACAGGTGCACGGCTAATTTTTGTTATTTTTGTAGAGACAGGGTTTCACCATGTTGGCCAGGCTAGTCTTGAACTCCTGACCACAGGTGATCTGCCCGCCTCAGCCTCCCGAAGTGCTGGGATTACCGGTATGAGTCACCGCACCCAGCCAAGAACCTTCTATATGCTATGTTTTTTTCTACACACACATACCTATGATCAGGTTTAATTTGTAAATTAGGCACAGTAAGAAATTTGCAACAATAAGTTAGTAAAATAGAACAATTATGACAATATACTTTAATAAAAGTGATTTTAAATTTATGAATTATTTCTAGAATTTTCCATTTCATATTTTTGGCCCACTGTTGACCATGGATAAAGGAAACCGTGAAAAAGTGGGGAAACTACCTATTTCCAAAATACTCACTGCAAGGCTGGGCAAGGTGGTTCACACCTATAATCCCAACACTTTGGGAGGCCGAGGCAAATGGATCACTTGAAGCCAGGAATTCAAGACCAGCCTGGCCAACATGGGGAAACCTCATCTCTACTAAAAATACAAAAATTAACTGGGCATGGTGGTGGACGCCTGTAATCCCAGCTACTCAGGAGGCTAAGACAGGAGAATTGCCTGAACCAGGGAGGCAGAGGTTGCAGTGAGCCAAGATCGCACCACTGCACTCCAGCCTGGGCAACAGAACAAGATTCTGTCTCAAAAAAAAAAAAAAAAAAAAAAAACCGGAAAATCAAAACAAAATACTCACTGCAATGCCTGATGCCTGGCATGTGTAAGTGCTCAGGAATGGTTTTTCTTTTGAGACATCTTGGCTTACTGCAGCCTCCACCTCCAGATTTAAGCTATTCTCCTGCCTCCACCTCTGGAGTAGCTGGGACTACAGGCTATCACCACCCAAACCTGGCAAATTTTTGTATTTTTAGTAGGGACAGGGTTTCACCATGTTGGTCAGGCTGGTTTTGAACTCCTGACCTCAACTGATCCGCCGACACCCGACTCCCAAAGTGCTGGGATTACAGGCATGAGCCACCATGCCTGGCCTCTATTTGGTTATCTGAAAGACATTCCCAATAATACATCTAAAGCTGAACTCGTAGTGTACTGCCCAAGCCTGCCCCTCCCCCCTCCCTCACAGATCCCCATCTCAGTGCATGGACCGCCGTCCTCCTTTCTGCCTTGGCTGTCATCTTGCAAACCTCTCTCTCACTTCCCACATCAAGCCTCCCCCTAGCTCTGAGGCCCTCAAGTCCAGTTCCCCTGCACCCACCCTCATCCATTCTTCACACAGCCAGCAGCTGCCAGAAAGCTGGTCCTGTCACTCCTGTGATTAAAACTCTTTACTGGCCAGGTGCAGTGGCTCATGCCTGTAATCCCATCACTTTGGGAGGGCGAGGCGAGTGGATCACCTGAGGTCAGGAATTTGAGACCAGCCTGACCAACATGGTGAAACCCCGTCTCTACTAAAAATACAAAAAATTAGCCAGGCGTGGTGGTGGGCACCTGTAATCCCAGCTACTCAGGAGGGTGACGCAGAATTGCTTGAAACCAGGAGGCAGAGGTTGCAATGAGCTGAGATCTTTATTATTTGCACTTATCTTAAAAAAACCTAAGGAAAAGATCATAAGAGGTGCCAAGGTATGGTGATAGGAACTCAAGCCATCCTAGTGGCTTTAGTTTGAGTCTCAAAGTTAATTACCTTTCCTAAGCCTGTTTCCTTATCTTAAAGGACTTTTTAAAAAAATTTTTTTAAATTAAAAAGTAATTTTTTTTAAATTATGAATTTATGCCCAGCCCAAAAAAATGCCACCCAAAAATCTGGAATCAGCTTTTTGGGAGGATTTGATAATCAAACAAATAATAAATGTAAAAGTGCCTTTTAATTTATAAAAAGCAGGCCAGGCACAGTGGCTCATGCCTATAACCCCAACACTTAGGGAGGCTGAGGTGGACGGATTACTTGAGGACAGGAGTTCAAGACCAACCTGGCCAACACAGACCAACTCCATCTCTAAAACTAATAAAAATAAATAATTTACAAAAAGCTGCAGGTATAAGATAATGTCAGCATCCCCAGCAACAACAGCGATATACGCCACCTAGTAGTTAAAAAGAGTAACTGCATCCGAAGACACTTCAAATCCTGCACTCTGTATACTGGGGCTCACAGTAGAGATCCCACCAAAGATTACTATACTTGAGGAAGACCTCTAACATCAACAAGCAAAAAGGAACTTCAAAAACAATGTTGAGTCAGAAAAACCGTAAGATTCTTATTAATGTATTCAGAGATGATGAGATATATATATATATATATCCATGAGACAACAGGTTTCTATAAAATAGAAGTCAGGGCCGGGTGTGGTGGCTCACGCCTGTAATCCCAGCACTTTGGGAGGCCAAGGCAGGTGGATCACTTGAGGTCAGGAGTTCAAGACCAGCCTGCCAACATGGCAAAACTCCATCTCTACTAAAAATACAAAAATTATCCTGGAATGGTGGCAGGCTCCTGTAATCCCAGCTGCTCGGGAGGCTGAGGCAAGAGAATCACTTGAATCCAGGAGGCAGAGGTTGCAGTGAGCCAAGATCTCGCCACTGCACTACTCCACTTCAGCCTGGGGGACAGAGGAGCAAGACTCTGCCTCCAAGAGAAAAAGAAAAACAAACAAACAAACAAAAAAACGGAACAAGGATGACATCTGAATAGTGGTATACTAGGGCGGGCTTGTATGGGCTCACAAGAGCCAACTCAAACTTTCGGGAATGCTGCAAGCCAGTTAAACACAGGCATTATTAAAAATTTTATAAACTAGCAGGTAAATAAAGTATATTCAAAACAAGTATAGTAAATCCTCAAAACTCACCACTTTCTAATTATTTCATGCCATTTAACTATTATCCATGGTCTCAAAAATCATCTGTGTCTGTTATATCTGGAGAAGAGAGATACGATGTAATGATCTGCTCCTGAGCATCTCATACCAACCCCTTGTAACATCCCATTAGTAGCTTGAAATCGGCCATGGTGGGAGTTCCAGAAAGTCTAACGTACAAATAATAGAGTTTTGCAACGAGAACATAGAAAATGTGGGGAAGAAATTATTAAAGGAATAATTCAAGAAAATTTCCCAGAACTGCAAGATAATTTGCAGACTGAAATAGCTCAGAGTACCTTGCAAAACAAATGAAAAAAATAAAAGCCAAGGTATTTTTGCAAATTTCAGAACACCAAGTACTAATAAGATCATCCTGAAAGCATCGAGTCAAAAAAGAAAAGAACAAACCAACAAGTTACAAAGGAGTGGGTATCAGAATGACATCGGACTTCTTGGCAATAGCATTTGGTTTTTGTTTTTAAAGGTACAAACAGTAAGTGATGCTAAAAATGTTTAAAGAAAATTATTTCTGGCCAGGTGCGGTGGCTCATGCCTGTAATCCCAGCACTCTGGGAGGCCAAGGCAGGTGGATCACTTGAGGTCAGGAGTTGGAGACCAGCCTGGCCAACATGGTGAAACCCCATCTCTACTAAAAATACAAAAAATTAGCCGGGAGTGGTAGCGGGTGCCTGTAGTCCCAGCTACTCCAAAGGCTGAGGCAGAACCCAGGAGGCAGATGTGGCAGTGAGCTGAGGTTGGGCCATTGCACTCTAGCCTAGGCAACAAGAGCAAAACTCCATCTCAAAAAAAAGTTGTGTAAAAATATTTGGTGTTTATTAGAGATTCAAGGGGGGATGTGGAATAGCAGATGCACACTTAAGTCTGGAGTTCAGGGAGGCTGTGCCCTGGAGGTACGAATTTGAGTATAGTAGCCTTAAAGATGGCATGGAAAGCCATAGACTAGATGAAGTTACCACGAGTTGAGATGAACAGAAAAAAATGAAGTCCAAGGAGTGAGCCTTTTGTTAGGGACTGCTAGAGGTGGTATTTCCCACATCCTCCAAAAAGGAGCAAACCAAGAATGAGGAAGACAGAAGATAAAGGAGAAATTTGACCCTGGAGGCAGAGAGAATCTTTGGATTGATGGCCCTGGAGGCCTCCCAAAGGTCAGGAGTTTGAGACCAGCCTGACCAACATGGTGAAACCATCTCTACTAAAAATACAAAAATTAGCTGGACGTGGTGGCACACACCTGTAATCCCAGTCAGGAGGCTGAGGCAGGAGAATCACTTGAACCTGGGAGGCGGAGGTTGCAGTGAGCCAAAATTGTGCCACTGTGCTCCCAGCTGGGTGACAGAGTGAGACTCTTGTCTCCAAAAA
>NW_016107354.1:6917253-6924596 GCF_001604975.1 Cebus imitator
AATGAAGTACTGACACATGCTATGTTAATGAACCTCAAAAAACATCGTAAGTGAAAGACTGCGAGACACAAACTATACGAATCCACTTGTATGAAATATTCAGAATAGGCAAATCCATAAAAACAGAAAGCAGACTGGCGAATGATAGGCATTAAGGGGAGTAAACGAAATGGGGATAAATGCTTAATGGGTGTGGGCTTTTGTTTTTTTGAGACAGAGGTCTCACTATGTTGCCCGGGCTGCTCTCAAACTCCTGGGCTCAAGCGTTCCTCCCATCTTGGTCTCCCAGAATACATGGACTAAAGAGTGTGGGGTTTTGCTTCAAGGTGATGAAAATGTTTTGGAATTAGATAAAGGTGGTAGTTGTACAATATTATGAATGAACAAATGCCACTGAATTGTTCACTTTAAAATGGGGAATTTTATAATGTGAATTTCACCTCCATTTTTTTTTTTTAAAGAATGCTACTTAGAAATAAGAAGGCATATTATATACCAGAAAAACAGCTATGTATTTAAAGTGGTTGCCCTCATCTTCAGGAAGGTGGGGCTGCAAAAGGGAAGACACTGTTTTTAGTTATGTCTATTTTTTTTTTTTTTTTGAGACGGAGTCTCACTCTGTCACCCAGCCAGGAGTGCAGTGTTGCAATATTGGCTTACTGCAACCTCCACCTCCCGGGTTCTAGCAATTCTCCTGCCTCAGCCTCCTAAGTAGCTGGGATTACAGGTGTGTGCCACCACACTCGGCTAATTTTTATATTTTTAGTAGTGATGGGGTTTCCCCATGTTGGCCAGGCTGGTCTCAGAACTCCTGAGCTCAAGTGATCCGCCCACCTCGGCCTCCCAAAGTGTTGGGATTACAGGCATGAGCCACTGTGCCCGGCTTTAGTTATGTCTTATAAAATGATACAACAGGCTGGGCACAGTGGCTCATGCCTGTAATCCCAACACTTTGGGAGGCCAAGATGGGCAGGTATCTTGGGAGTTTGAGACCAGCCTGGCAAACATGACAAAACTCGTTTCTACTAAAAATAAGAAAATTTGCCATTCATGGTGGTGGGCACCTGTAACCTCAGCTACTCAGGAGGCTGAGGCACAAGAATTGCTTGAACGGGGGAGACAGAGGTTGCAGTGACCCAAGATCATGCCACTGCACTCCAGCCTGGGCGACAGTGAGACTGTCCCAAAAACAAATAAAACCACAGATATGTCTTAAGTTTAATAATAATATGTCCAGTCTAGTGCCTTTGGAGATATGGAAGAATTAAAAAATTATCCGGGCATGGGAGCTCACGCCTGTAATCCCAGCTACTTGGGAAGCTGAGGAAAGAGAATCACCTGAACATGGGAGGTGGAGGTTGCAGTGAGCTGAGATTGTGCCATTGCACTCCAGCCTGTGCAACAAGAGCGAAACTCCATCTCAAAAAAAAAAAAAAAAAAAAAAAAAAAAAAAAAAAAAAAAAAAAAAAAAAAAGATGGGACACCTACTACTTGAAAAGATTATTTTTCAACGAAGATAATAGTTGTTGAAGGAAACCTACAAATTCTATGTTCTCACATGGATAGATTAGGACAAATGATGTGCATATATTGTCTCCAACTGGGTCAAAGTGGATGTTACAAAGAAAAAGCTAATGGAAACTTTTTTTTTTTGAGACAGTCGCCCAGGCTACAGTGCAGTGGCATGATCTCAGCCCACTGAAACCTGCACCTCTTGGATTCAAGGAGCCTCAGCTTCCCGGAGTAGCTAGGATTACAGGTGCCTGTCACCACACCCGCTAATTTTTATATTTTTAGTAAAGATGGGGTTTCACCATGTTGGCCAGGCTGGTCTCAAACTCTTGACCTCAGGTGATCCGCCCACCTGCAATCCCAAAGTGTTGGGACGACAGGTGTGAGCCACTGCAGGGTCTTTATTCTGAAGGATTGTGCCTCTGTAAACAAGCACCAGCCAGACATGCAGCTTAACCGTTTATCAGTCTCACAACCTTCAACCACTCCCTAGGGTTATCTAAGATTTTACTCATTCAAGCAGCAATACCCATGCACCTCATTAAGAATTAAATAAAACATGGCCAGGGGAGGTGGCTCACACCTGTAACCCCAACACCTTGGGAGGCTGAGGTGGGCAGATACGAGGTCAGGAGTTCGAGATCAGCCTGGCCAACATGGTGAAACTCTGTCTCTACTAAAAATATAAAAAATTAGCGGGGCATGGTGGCATACCACTGTAATCCCAGCTACTCAGGAGGCTGAGGCAAGAGAATCACTCGAACCCACAAGTGAGGTTGCAGTGAGTGGAGATCATGCCTGGGTGACAGCAAGACTCCGTCTCAAAAAAACAAAAACAGAAACAGAAAACAAAACAAAAATGAATTAAATAAAACACAATACCGAGATAAGCAAATTTTACTTTAACCCATCTAAAAAATTTTCAAATGCCAGGGACCCAAGCTCATTTCAGATATTCTTCCTAAACCCCCTGTGCTCCAGAACTGTGCCTGCTTACTAACCCCTAGATCCCTTTATCTTTAACCCTCACCGCAAGATCCAGTATCTCTCCATTGCAAAGGTACCCCTCCCTCCAGTGACACTTTTATGTATCAGGTGAGTACAAAAGTAATTGCAGTTTTTGCATTTAAAAAACTGCAATTTTGCAGCAACCTAATATTTCTGATGCTACAAGTGGTTAACATCTGACAGGGATCTATCTCAGTCTTTAACCTTAAATGTATCAAAAATACTTAGAAACATTTTTGCCCTAACACCAAAACAAACACAAAGGCATTATCTTCTAGTGTCTTCCAGTTCTCCATGTTTAAAGCAAACACCTATGAGATTATAAGCTCCTCAACTGGTTTAAGGGGCCAGTTAAGGGATGTGATGAACACTATCTTACCGCTCCCTGGAATCACATAACATCACTCACCTATCACTCCCCCGCCCCCATCAAAAAAGATCAACACATAGGAACCACTGATAGACACTGAAATACAAAAACATGCTTTTAGTTAAACAATCATGTTTATTGCTTTAGCACACAGACAAATTTATGCGACCAAGGCAGAGGCTGTAGATGATTCACTAAAAAAGAAAAAAGGGGGAGGAAAGAAAATCAAGATTAATACTGGTCCCTCCACATTCATTAACAGAATTTCCCCACTAATGGAGCTATTCCCAAACAGTTAATAAATCCAAACTATATAAAATGCACCAAATTACTGAATTGTTGAACCAGTTCATTTTGTTTAAGCATAATGAATGATGACGCTCACTCAGACATCCAAGGAAGAACTGGCCAACATAAGGAAAAACCTTTCTGGTGGAAACTGCAAATGTCTGGCAATCAATCATAGTGAGCAATTCATGCAAAAATTAATTCAAACTCCTGGGAGAAGAGATATGAAAGGAAAATTTACCTACTATCTAAGCGAGTCAAAGGGCTTATTATTCATGGTCTAAACTGGGGTCTGCAACTACGGCCCTCTGCTTGTCTTTAATACCGTTTCAGTGACACACAGCCACACCCATTTGATTGTGTATTTCCTGTGGCTGCTTTTCCACTGCCAGACCTGAGCTCAAAAAGCAGTTAACCAAATAGCCCCGAAGGCTAAACATATTTACTACCAGCACTTTTACTCTAAGATTTACTGTTGGCTGACTCCTATTCTTGATAACAACAACAACAACAACAAAAAAGCTGATACTTACTATTTCCAATTGGGAGGGAGGACTCGCTTAGTCTTATAATACCGAGCCAAACGATGAATCCGGCTCTCTATCAGAATCAGACGGAATTTAGCATCCTTATCCTAAAAACAAAATTTGATGCAATTCAAGAAAACCACCCAAAATGACCAAACATCATCAAACATTAATTTAATAAGAGAATGTAGAGCTACCATGCACTTTCTCTAATTAAAATCACTTTGGGTAGAATTTTAACTTAAAAGCAACACTACATTACACTAGTTTGTGTACTAACCCACCTTAGATAATTCAAACTAGACGCATTATATTTTACTGAAAAAACTTAATACAAGCAGTCCTATTTAGCACCAGGTTTTATGAGCTTACCTTTCTGTTCCTCTCAAGATGCTTTCGAACAGCGACTGCTTTCTTAATTAAATGGTAAAGATCTTCAGGGAGATCAGGAGCAAGTCCCTTAGACTTAAGAATTCTTAAGATTTTATTTCCTGTCACAAAACGTACTTGTGCAACACCATGTGAATCTCTCAGGATCACACCTGAAAGGGAATCATGTTTAACTTTCAACAACAAACACAAACTAGGGAATATGATGATGTCAAGGCTCAGGTATCAGGGCATAGTTTCCTATTGGTAAAAAAGGGTCTTTTATACAGCATGGAAAACAACATGAGAACGCATGTAAAGCTCACTCAGACGTCCAAGGAAGGTTTACCCAACACTAAGGAAAACCTTTCTGGTGGAAACTGCGAATGTCGGAAAACCATCATCACAGTGAGCTTGCTGGAATACAGATGACCAAAGGAATTAATGAGATTCCAGTATGTCTATCTGTCCTATAATTAAAAACAGGTACCGGGCGCAGTGGCTCACGCCTGTAATCCCAGCACTTTGGGAGGCCGAGGCGGGTGGATCACCTGAGGTCAAGGAGTTCGAGACCAGTCTGACCAATATGGTCAAACCCCGTCTTTAAAAAACAGCTAACATTTTATTGAGAACTCTGATCAGTCTTCTAAAAACTTTACACGTTATTTCTTTTAAACCTCTAATGAGTCCTGACTAATTACAATCTATGATATATTTTCTTTTGGTGTGTTATACCTCCATTAGACTACAAGCTCCAGGAATGCAGATATTTTGCACCCCCCCCACCTCCTTTTAAGAAGTAGGGTCAGGTGCGGTGGCCCATGCCTCTAATCTCAGCACTTTGGGAGGCTGAGGCAGGCAGATCACCTGAGGTCAAGAGTTCGAGACCAGCTTGGCCAACATGGTGAAACCCCATCTCTACTAAAAATACAAAAATTAGGCAGGATGCGGTGGCTCACGCCTGTAATTCCAGCACTTTGGGAGGCTGAAGTGGATGGATCACCTGAGATCAGGAGTCTGAGACCAGCCTCAACATGCTGAAACGCCGTCTCTACTAAAAATACAAAAATTAGCTGAGCATGGTGTTGCAGCCTGCAGTCCCAGATACTACAGAGCCTGAGTCAGAAGAATTGCTTGCTTGAACCCGGAAGGTGGAGGTTGCAGTGGGCCAAGATCGTGCCAGTGCACTCCAGCCTGGGACACATTGTGAGAATACGTCTCAAAAAAAATAAAATAAAAAATAAAAAATTACACAAATTAGCCGGGAGTCTGTAATCCCTGCTATCAGGGAGGCTGAGGCAGGAGAATCGCTTGAACCCAAGAGGTGGAGGTTGCAGTGAGCCGAGATAACGCCATTGCACGCCATGCTGATTTTTTTTTTTGAGACTGTTTAAAAAAAAAAAAGTCGTGGGGGGGGGTCTCGCTCTGTCACCCAGGAGTGCAGCGGCTTCTTCATAGCTCACTGCAGCCTGGGACTTCTCGGCTCAAGCGATCCTCGCATCCTGAGTATGTGGGACTACAGGCACACTACGGCTGGCGTTTTGTGTGTGGAGGGTAATTTAGTTGTATTCTCAGGCACCAGAACCATGTTCAGCACCTAGCAGGCAAACATTTGCTGAATGAAGCCACTTGCAAGAAGTCACACGCAGCTGAGATTCAAACCACCCCTAACTGTGAGGAACTGTGTCATGCACGCTGCGGAGCCAATTCCAACCTCTCCACTTGATAGCTGTGTGATTTGGAGCTGTGGTTAGTATCCAGCTACACTGTGCCTCTGTTTCCTCAACTGTAACACTGGGGGGAAAGCTACGAAGATTGGCTTCAAAGT
Source organism: Cebus imitator (assembly GCF_001604975.1). Lineage (NCBI taxonomy): Eukaryota > Metazoa > Chordata > Mammalia > Primates > Cebidae > Cebus > Cebus imitator. The sequence goes on from NW_016107354.1 coordinate 6,923,156, forward strand.
ACTGACGTCAGAATTAAACGAGATCAGTACATATAAAATGCTTACAATGATGCCCCTAGCACGGTGCCGAGATCACAGTTCTGGCGATTTAAAAAATAACTTTACCGTCTACTAGGCCCTACAAGTCACAGGAGGACAAGCGCAAGAGGCTACATTAGACACAAACACTCACCGATTTGTGAAGGAGTCAGGCCCTTCTTGGCCAGTTTGTAAATCTGCTCCTTCACGTCGTCAGATGTTAACTTCAGCCACTGTTATAGAATTAAAAGCAGCCTTAGGATTAGAAACCCGGAATGGCGCCGAAGCATAGCGGCCTATCCAACCGCAACACCGCTCCTCACACACGCAAGTTCCTCGCCCCGGAGTCGCTTAACCCAAGACAAATGCAAACCAGGCTTCTCCCCGGTTCCCGCGCGCTACTTACCGTGGGGACGCTACGGCGATAGGGCAAAGCCGACTGGGACAGGCCCTTCCTAGGGAAAGAAGCAGTCTCGGGGTGAGGTGGCGGCCCGTGCCACAGCAGCCCAGAACATCATCCCTTCGGCCCGCGGCCCACACCCCCTCTCTTCCTCCCACCCGCGCCCAGCAATCCTTTTCGACGCCCCGAGCTCACCCGGGAGCATGCATACGACCCATGATGGCGGCGGTCAGGCAGCTAAAGGAAAGCGAGGCTAGAAACGCCGCAGGAAGCCACCCAGCACGCAGGAAGTGACCTCAGACGTCCCCGCTTCCTCGCACGCAGGAGGCGAAGTTACGCCTCTCAGCCACCGCGGTCTGTGTGACTACAACTCCCGAAAGGCATTTCAGCGTCGCACAAGCCTCCTCCATCGGCTGGGCCTCATCCCGGCATGCATCGGTCTTTGGTCAGCCTTGTGGCCAGAGCGGGAATTTGAGGCTGACGCCGGCTTGCGTCGAAGTTCGCTGCTGCAGATGCCGAGATCGTAAAGATTTGCGCTGGGGGTGGGCATGGAACTGGTAGATCTGGAAGGATCAGCCATACATAGGTGTTTGTTCATTCGCCACTGCCGGGCTTTGTCCTGCCACTGGATTCTTCAGAGTCCGCCCTGCGCCTAATAAATTCACAGATAGAAGAGCATGTGATGAGGACCACACGGGAAGCTGTGGCGGCGGCTACCGCCCAGCCACCACTTTCATTTCTCATCTCTGAATCCTACCCTTATCTGTCAGGAGAGAGTCACTGACAGTAAAGAGTTGAACCAGGTCCCGTCGGACGCCAGTCCCCGGCCGCGCTCGAATTCCCCAGCGCAGGGCTTTGAGGCGCTGGGCTCGCCGGGGAGAAGGGTTAGGCAGAGGCAGAGAACAAGTGAACCCAGCCGTGTTCCCAAGTTGACGGACAGGGAAACGCCCTGGGAGCAATATTGCAAAGGCCTAGAGGATGAGAGATAAAATTAGGCAATTGAATTTTTTTTTTTTTTTTTTT
>NW_016107354.1:6924764-6926598 GCF_001604975.1 Cebus imitator
GACGGGTTTCTCCATGTTGATCAGCCTGGTCTCCAACTCCCGACCTCAGGTGATCCGCCCTCCTTGGCCTCCCAAAATGCTGGCCTGAGCCACAGCACCCTGCCTTTTGCCCATTTTTATTTTTTCTTGCTCTGTCAGTCATCCAGGCTGGAGTACAGTGACACGATCTTGGCTCACTGCAACCTCTGCCTTTCGGGTTCAAGCGACCTTTTGTGCCTCAGCCTCCTGAATAGCTGGGATCACAGGAGCCTGCCACCGCAACTGGCTTTTTTTTAAGAGTCAGGGTTTCCCCACGTTGGCCGGGCTGGTCTCAAACTCCTGACCTCAGGTGATCTACCTGCCTCAGCCTCCCAAAGTGCTGGGATTACAGGCATGAGCCACCATGTCCGGCCTTTTGCCCATTTTTAAATTGGACTTTTTGTTGAGTTGTAAAAATTCTTTATATATTCTGGATACTATTCCTTTTATTATGTACACTGTTTGGAAATATTTTTTTCCCATTCTGCGGGTTGTCTTTTACTTCCTTAATAACATCCTTTAATGCACAAAAGATTTTAATTTTAATGAAGTTCCAGTTTATCCATTTTTTTTTTCTTTTGTGGCTCATGCTTTTAGTGTCACATCTAAGAATCATCAAATCGAAGGTCACAAAGATGTATGTACACCCATGTTTTTGTTTTCTTCTAAGAGTTTTATCGTTTTGGCTTTTTTTTTTCTTTCACCAGAGACAAGGTCTCACTCTGCCACCCATGCTGGAGTGCAGTGATGCAATCTGGCTCATTGCAGCCTCTAACTCCTGGGCTCAAGGGATCCTCCCACCTTGACCTCCCAAAGTACTAGGATTGCAGGTGTGAGCCACTGCGCCCAACCAGTTTGAGCTTTTATGTTTAGGTCTTTGATCCATTTTGAGTTAATTTTTGTATGTGATTTAAGAGTCTTAACTCATGCTTTTGCATGTGGTTATCCAGTTGTCCCAGCACCATTTGTTGGAAAAACCTTCTCTTTTTTTGAATGGTCAAAAAAACCCACAACTTTATAGTATTGACAGTGTTGTGTGTCTTTCCTGGATCATGATTGAAACGAATAAAAAGAACCAAATAGTGATTCTTGAAATGAAAGAATACAAGAATCAGCTAGGTGTGATGGCTCACGCCTGTAATCCTAACATTTTGGGAGGCCGAGGTAGGCAGATTGCTTGAGCCCCGGTATTTGAGAGTTCAAGATGAGCCTGGGCAACATGGTGAAACCCCGTTTCTACAAAAAAAATACAAAAATTAGCCAGGTGTGGTGGTGTGTGACTATAGTCCCAGCTATTTGAGAGGCTGAGGTGGGAGGATCACTTGAACCCAGGGAGGTTGAGCTGCAGTGACCCATGATTGTGCCACTGTACTCCAACCTGGGCAACAGATTGAGACCCTGTCTCAAAAAAATAAAAAATAAAATACAATAACCAAAACTTAAAACCTAATGGATAGGTTAAACAGTTGGAAGCAGTGAATTAGAAAATAAATTATTGAGAATGCAGGGACCAAAAAAAGAGAGACATGAAGACATGGAAGAGAGTGGAAAGGTCTATTATACATTACACATTTAATCAGAGTTCCAAAAGGTGGCAGACCAAATGTTTGAAACGATAATGGCTACCAAGTGTTCAGAACTGAAGAAAGCTACTGATCCACAAATTTGTTTGTTTTTTGAGATGGAGTCTCACACTGTCACCCTTGAGTGAAGTGGCACAATCTTGGCTCACTGCCAACCCCAATTCCTGGGTTCAAGCAATTCTCCTGTCTCAGTGCACCACCATGCTCGGCTAATTTTTATATTTTTAGTAGAG
>NW_016107354.1:6926638-6949165 GCF_001604975.1 Cebus imitator
GGGTTTCACCATATTGGCCAGGCTGGTCTCGAACTCCTGACCTTGTGATCTGCCTGCCTTGGCTTCCCAGAGTGCTGGGATTGCAGGCATGAGCCACTGCACCCAGCTCTAATCCACAGTTTTAAGAATCTTAAATAGGATAAATTAGCTAAGATACCTATACCTAGGAACAACTTAATATAGAGCAAACAAGGTTAGTCCTAAGATAGTAACTATCGAAGCTCCGTGATGGATTCACTCATGGAGTTCATTATGCTATTGTCTAATTTTGTATATGCTTAAGATTTGCATAATGAAGTTTTTCAAAAAAGTAAGGGTGAAATCATTCAGTTCTTGCTTTCATGGTCTCCGGGACCTTTCACATGTTATCTTAGGGTCAGAGAACCATAGCTTCACACTGTTATCATTACAGGAGGAAGGTACTGTATTAGAAGAATCCAAATTTCTCAGTTCTGTTGATAGGTCTATAACATAGGTGTTGCTGGACTACTTAATATCTTAAGTACCAAAGGCCAGGGGACTACACTCACAGAAGCATTTCCCTTCTGAAAAATAGTGATGGGACTATAGCAAAGTGGTAGCAATCCAGACCTTCAAAGAGTAACACTCAGGCCAGGCAGGGTGGCTCCCACCTGTAGCCCAGCATTTTGGGAGGCTGAGGGGGTGCAGATCGCTTGAGGTCAGGCATTTGAGACCAGCCTGGACAGCATGGCAAAACCCCATCTCTACTAAAGATACAAAATTAGTCAAGCATGGTGGTGCATGCCTGTAGTCCCAGCTACTCAGGAGGCTGAGGCAGGAGAATCGCTTGAACCTGGGAGGTGGAGGCTGCAGTGAGCCAAAATAGCACCCCTGCACTCCAGGCATGGGAGACAGAGTGAGACTCTGTCTCAAAAAAAAAAAGTAACACTAAGAAGTCAGAGTCTCTATTTGGACATTTTTAGGGGCAACTGACAGGCTAGTTCTGAAATTCAAGATAATTGAACCTAATAAACTCCTGGGTGAGATGCAAAGAATATCAAGAATGAGCTCATAGCAAAGTTTGGAACCAAAAATGTTAGTACGTCAATAAGGAAAGAAATGATAGCAGAGTTCTTTTATTCCAGAAATATTTTAATACAATTGTAGTATAGTTATGAAGTCACATTCAATCCACTGAATATATTCAGGGTATTAATAAAAATATTATACATCTTTATTCACTACCTTAATATAATTAAAGTATTTGGTTCTTATAGATGAGGTTAATTACCATATTAATTCATATATGCACTGCTAGTCAAACAACATGGAAATAAATTTATGGATTATGATAGTGGGGTTTCAGTCCTTTATGATCTGAAGTCTAAGTTTCAAAAGTGAATGTTTTCTTTTTTAAATGCCATAATATTTGAATCCTAGAAAGAACAGGCAACTAATTTTAAGGCAAGATATTGAAACTTTTATACAACTTTAATTTGAAAAAAGAAATTATCAAAGATCATACCTGCCTTAACATTTAGATACCTATAGATTCATATAAAGGCAGTAATAAAAATATCAGTGCAAGTTCTACATTGGGTTCCTCAGTAGAGAAAATAATAGGTTCTTCGAGTGAACCGTTATCTTCAAATCCCAAAACATGGCAAGAAGAAAGAATTCTTCTGATGCAGGACTTAACGTAGCATAATTTAGTCAATAAAGGTTAAGTATAAAAGATTGTGATTATACATAAAAATCAGTGTCTTGGCCAGTTTGTTAAACTTTCGTTTTTCAGATTTACTTTAATGTGAGCTTTTAAAAAATGCTTAAAAATCCAACTGATTTAAAACTGATTGATAGTAGTAATGCAAAGAGACTCTCCTCTTTTTATTTTTATTTTTTGGTATGGGCTGAAGATTAGCATTTAACAAAGAAATAATTTATATTAAACCATATGTAAAATGTATGTGTTTGAATGAGTAAAGAAGGCACAAGATGAGTTAAATTAAAACATTACCACTTGTTCTGAATTCTTAACTGTACAGCATTATAATACACACTTTTAGATATGAGTCCAGATTTCTTATTGAAGTGACAGCACATTTTTTAGCTCTTATTATTTGTGCTAAAGACACTGCCATAACAGACTGCAAAAAGGCAGCACATGTTGAGTCCAATTAACAATGACCTCTATTAAGACAGTGTTTGTTGGTTTGTTTTGAAATTACAATGGCTAAGACAACTGGTGGAATGGAATTAGGTCTCAAAAGCTGATGTGAAAATTACTAGCACATTTGCATTTGCAAAGCTACTTACATACTTTAAGGAAATGTTATCGATCTGTGGAAAAAGCAAATGGTGGTGCTTTCATCTGCATTTTAATTAACTTATTAAATAGACAACACATTTTAACATTAAAAAAAAAGACATTCATCTACCATACTCATGGGTTTAACTACAAATGGACCATTAGTGTTAGGCACCAAAAATTTCAAGTTTTTCCCCCACCCCATCCCACTGATATATTATCAACTCTTCTATTTCTTCTCCGTAGGTATCACCATTTACATTAAACATTTGTGCAATTCATAAAAATTCTGTTCTGGGCAACTGAATTGGCGATTGTCCTGCCCCTCTTCATATTCTTTATTGCATATTTTGTTAGTTTTCTCACAGCAACCTGATTGGTGCAATCTCTACTGCCATTTTTAAAGTATCTGAATTTCTATTCTAACCATGAGAGTTCTTATATATATTTATCCCAACTAACGAAATTGTGTCTAAAGTTGATAACTAATAAAAATAATGAATCTTATTGTTTTTCTTTTTTTTTTGAGACAGAGTTTTACTCTTGTCACCCAGGCTAGAGTTCAGTGGCATGATCTCAGCTCACTGCAACCTCTGCTTCCCAGGTTCAAGCGATTCTCCTGCCTCAGCCTCCCAAGTAGCTGGGATTACAGGCGCCTGCCACCAAGCCCAGCTAATTTTTGTATTTTTGGTAGAGACAGGGTTTCACCATGTTGGCCAGGCTAGTCTCCTGACCTCAGGTGATCTGCCTGCCTTGGCCTCCCAAAGTGCTGCGATTACAGGTGTGAGTCACCTGTGCCTGGCAAATCTTATTCTTAATGGTTACTGTAGAATAATTTCAATCCTGTCCCTTATGATTCTGAATCCCATTATATAAAGGAAAATAACTTTTCATGTGAATGTACAATGTTTACACATGTCAGTAAGACAGTTTACATGACAAACTAGTCTACAAAGACAAAAGGTCTATATTAAAGTTTAATCTGGACCCTAGAACTGTCAGGGGCTTCTTGTGAAGAGTCTGCCCTACTCAGGAATGGGCACATGGATGAACAATTATTCACTTGTGTACTGAGGGAGTGGAGTATAGATGTAGGGAGGTGAAATTACCACTCCTGGAATAAATGTAGGATTATAATGGAATGATGGAATTTGTTGTACAATCACACTGATAAGTCTTGTTCAGGTATTGGGCAACAAAAACTTAAATGGCTTGACCATTTAAATAATTATTTCATACATCAGAATTAGAGAAAATGATTTTCTGTGGGAAAAACATTAGTACGTGTACATAATTTCTTGTCTTTAGTAAGCTGAAAGTGAGTGAAAATTATGTACTAATTATTTATCAAATCAGGAAAAAAACCAGAAATGAAGTGCCAGGGAAGCATACAAAGTTAAGGCACCATTATTTACAACATCAGTGATTGGCACTTATTCTGAAAAAGGCTTTAAAGACATGAATAAAAAGCAATGTTATGTTTTTACCTACTTCTATAAACTACTTAGTAGTTCTTAACATAGCTGTCTATTATTTGTGCTTTGTTTTTCAGCTCCGTGAATAGCAGCTGCATTTTATGGTAACATCCTGCATCTTTCCTTTACTTTGGTGTTTGTGAACATTACACAGTGGTAAAGGCTATAAAAGGTGCACAACAGGAAAACACATATGCCCTGCCTCTTCAGAGAAAACAATGCAAAATAGGTGGCTGAACTGACATAGTACTGTCTCAAAGTCTTTTTCAGGAATTAGTATATATTAAGTTTAGGGTTTATAGCATTCTGCATAATGACTGAAACAGCAATGGCTTCCAAAAGTTCAAAAAGGTTAGTTATGTGACTGTTGGTCCAACAGATGTGTTCAAATGCAGCAAGTATATTTAACTATGTAAGTTCCATCCAAGTATAAAATACTATACAAAATTCACAAGTGTGTGTGTGTCTATGTGTGTGTGTGTGCATGTACACATGCAGGTTTATAACTGTCCTTGCTTCCAAAGCTGAGACATTCACTAGTTTAGAAGTACGTTGCTGCAGTCAGCTGATACCATTTAACTGTCTCTTTGCTCAAGTTGAAATCTTTCAAAGGCAGAGTTACTCCACCCAAGAAAAAATTCTCCCGCAGAGATTCTGCACTCAGCACACTTAGTTGAAGTTCTCGCTGTCTTAGGGTTTCTTTGCTATACCCACTGTACACAAGCTACAACAAAGGAAAAAAGAAACAGTAAATTACAAATTAAAGTTTGTTTGGTTTCTTGGAACATTTCAAGTGAAAACGTGAAAATATTAGCTAAAGAGTGACCATAATGAATGACACTTACTATGACACATCTGGTAGGTTTTGTCTTAATAGTTTAGAAGGACATTTTTTATTTCAGGAGTCTTGGATTGTACTACTATTCCTGTGATGTCTGACAGAGAGAGGTATAAAGCAGGACTAAGTAGCTAAAAAATAAAAATTAGGCTGGATGCAGTGGCTCATGCCTGTAATCCCAGCACTTTGGGAGGCAGAGGCAGGTGGATCACCTGAGGTTAGGAGTTCAAGACTAGCATGGCCAAAATAGACTCGTCTCTACTAAAAATACAAAAATTAGCTGGGCATGGTGGCAGGTGCCTGTAATCCCAGCTATTCGGGAGGCTGAGGCAGGAGAATCACTTGAACCTGGGAGGCGGAGGTTGCAGTGAGCTGAGATCGCCCCACTGCACTCTAGTCTGGGCAACAAGAGTGAGACTCTGTCTCAAAAAAAAAAAAAAAAAACCAATGAAAATAAAATTAAAGATAGAAACACAGTTTTTCTGAACTGGATGTGATGGAAAAGGGAAAAGAAATTACAGTATACCATAAGATGATCTAATAGCTGGGGGAAAAAAAAAGAATGGAAGGAAGCAAATTGGGAGGTAATTATAATTATTCTGCCCAAAAGGAGGGATTAAAATTTCCTTTTGTTGTCTTTTTTTTCTGTTGGAGTTTTTATACCATGAAATAATTTGATTATTCACAATTAAATACAAAATCACCCAACTAAAAATGCAGTTTGCAGCAAGTCTGAAGTGTTACAAAGTTATTCTGTTTCAAACTCACATCACATTGAACACTTAGAATTTTAATTTTTCCAGAAAGCCTCATCATAAGTTTTGAGAAATATCTCCTTAACCTAGTCCTCACTGTTTGGCTAAAATAACTTAAAATGGCCAGGCGCTGTGGGTCACGCCTGTAATCCCAGCACTTTGGGAGGCCAAGGCAGGTGGACCACCTGAGGTCAGGAGTTCTAGACCTGCCTGGCCCACATGGGGAAACCCTGTCTCTACTGAAAATACAAAAATTAGTCAGGCATGGTGGTGGGTGCCTCTAATCCCAGCTACTTCGGAGGTAGAGGCAGGAGAATTGCTTGAACCTGAGAGGCAGAGGTTGCAGTGAGCCAAGATCGTGCCACTGTACTCCAGCCTGGGCAACAAGAGGGAAACTTGGTCTCAAAAAAAAAAAAAAAAAAACCAATTGGTCTTTATCAAGCATGTTGTGCTTTTAAAGAAGTCAAACGATTGGCCAGACACTGTGGTTCACTCCTGTAATCCCAACACTGTGAGAGGCCAAGGCACGTGGATCACCTAAGGTCAGGAGTTTGAGACCAACCTGGGCAACAAGGTAAAACATCATCTTTATTACAAACACAAAAATCAGTTGGGCATGGTAGCACATGCCTGTAGTCCCAGCTACGCAGGAGGCTGAGGCATGAGAATCACTTGAACTGGGAGGCAGAGGTGCAGTGAGCCAAGATTACACCACTGTACTTGACCTGGGTGACAGAGTGAGAATCTGTCAAAAAAAAGAAAGGAAAAAGAGGTCAAAGGATTTTCTGTAGGTTTTAATAAATTTATAACCTTAATGAGAAATCAGAATTATCTGCTTCCAATCTCTAATCAGACATCGTGTGGATATGCAAAAGATGTGTTTATCCTAAAGAAGCAGTTTAATAAGAGAAGTAGGGGGGGAACTTTAGCATGTTTTAATAGGTACTAAGTTTATAAGTTGACTGTGAGTCACTCTCAGCAAAGTCACAGTTATACTCTATGCAATTCAGTTGATATTTTGCTTACTGCTTTGATTTTTGTTTTTTAAGAGGCAGTGTCTCTTTAAAAAGACACTGTTGCCCAGGCTAGAGTGCAGTGGCACAATCATGGTTTACTGTAACCTCAAACTCAAGGGCTTAAGCTATCCTCCAGCCTCAGCCTCCTGAGTAGCTAGGACTACAGGTGCATACCATCATGCCTGGTTAATTTTTTAATTGTTTGTAGAACAGGGTCTCAATATGTTGGCCAGCCTAATCTCAAGCAATCTTCCTGCCTCAGCTTTCCAAAGTCCTGAGATTAGAGATACAAGCCACCACCTGTGGCCCTGCTTTCTTTTCTTTCTTTCTTTCTTTTTTTTTTTTTTTGAGACAGAGTCTGGCTCTGTTGCCCCTAGGTTACAGTGCAGTGGCACAATCACAGCTCACTGAAGCCTCAACCTCTGGGGCTCAAGTGATCCTCCCACCTCGGTCTCCCAAATAGCTGCGACAACAGGTGCATGCCACTATGCTGGGCTAATTTGTTACATTCTGTAGTGACAGCATCTCACTATGTTACCCTGGCTGGTCTAATACTCTTGGGTTCAACCAGTCCTCCTGCCTTGGCCTCCCAAAGTGTTGAGAGTACAAACATGAGCCACTGTACCTGGCCTGCTTTCAATTTTGAGTACTCTAAGAGGGTTACTAATAGAAGAAAACAGCCTGGGTGTGGTGGCTCACATGTGTAATCCCAGCACTTTGGGAGGCTGAGGGAGGTGGATCACCTGAAGTCAGGAGTTCTGAGACCAGCCTGGCCAAGATGGTGAAACCCCAACTCTACTAAAAATACAAAAATAAGCCAGAGGTGGTGGCGTTCACCTCCAGTCCCAGCTACTTGGGAGGCAGAGGCACAAGAATTATTTGAACCTAGGAGGCAGAGGTTGCAGTGAGTTGAAATTGTACCAATGCACTCCAGGCTAGGCAATAGAGCGAGACTCCATCCCCTCCAAAAAGAAAGAAAAAAAGAGGAAAACATCTGAAGGAGAATGGTTTTGAAACTATATCCTATCAAATTAATTAAGGTAAAAGTACTAGATGTTTTAAAAGAATGGGAAGGACATCTGAACTTCAATTATCTGAAAGCGCTGCCTCATAGAAGGAAGAAGAGTAGTTCTGTATGGCCCCAACAGGTATAACTCAGACCCCACAGATGGCCTCGGAAAATCAAACTTTTAGCTTTGTATAAAAAATAATCTAAGAAGTGGAGCTATCTGAGACAAACCAAATAGCCTGGAAGTAATTGAGCACAGACTAGACAACCACTTTTTGTGACTGTTATAGAGGGGGGTTCACACACTGGCAAAGTAGATGAATTATGGCTCCTAAGGTCTATGAGGGCTGTATTCTATATCCTTTTGTTAAATACTATTGGACTGCTATTGGTGTACATTGTATAACAAATAGTTCAGCAACTGATACCTAAAAATTTATTATTATTTTTTTTTCAAAACAGGGTCTCACTCTGTTGCCCAGTCTGGAGTGCAGTGGCATGATCATGGCTCACTGTGGCCTTGACCTCCTGGGCTCAAGCAATCCTCCTGCCACCTAGGACTATAGGTGCGTGCCACCATGCCTAACTAATTTTTTTTTTTTTATAGAGATGGAATTTCACCATGTTGCCCAGGCTGGTCTCAAATTCCTGAGCTCAAGTGATCTACCTACCTTGGCCTCCAAAACTGCTCAGATTACAGGCATGAGCCATTTCGTCTGGCCTTAAAATGTTTTAAAATCTCAAAAAAAAAAAGAAAAAAAAAATCTCAAAACAATGGACACGGGGAGCGGGGGGAACACACACTGGAGCCTGCTGGGGGATGGGATAGGGGAGGGATAGCATTAGGAAAAATAGCTAATACATGCTGGGCTTAATACCTAGGTGATGGGTTTATAAGTGTGCAAACCGTGATGGCATATTTAGCTATGTAACAAACCTGCACATCCTGCACATGTACCTCAGAACTTAAAAATGAAAATTAAAAAAAAACTCAACAAACCAAGGAAACTTTTAGAAATGATTTTAACTTACCATTTCATTGAATGTCGGATTCCTCGTTTTTCGTGAAATTTTGGTTTTGCGTTTGGATGTTTTGTGGGTATCTGGAAGTAGGTATGTTTTGACATATGGATTTGGGTCAGTCCCATCTTCAGTAACCTAAAAAGAAAAGCAGTCCCTTAACAGCAATGCTTCCTGCCAAGGTAAGGGTTTCCTCTACAGCCATCATTCTTTGTAATCACTCACAAGATCTTTGATGTGCATCACCATGATGAAAAGAGTACCATTTCGGTAAGAGATGGATAATTTCACAGCTCCTCCTATTTGGCCTGGAGTAGGACTGAAGGGACCTGCATCTGAAAACACAAATAGTTTCATCTTTATTTTATCTTGGTTGTAGTGGTTCAAGCAAATCAAAGGATTTTGCTTTATTTTCAAGACCATCACATGTGGTGCAGACAGAAGGGAGGGGAAAAAAGAAGTAAACAACGTGGTTAGGTCATTGATTTATACTCCTTTAGTAATCATATCTATTAGGAAAGTTATATTTATTCAGAAATAGACTGGCTTAGAAAGAATACTCTCCTCTCATTCTCAGACTACAGCTAGTAAGCCCACTATCATTCTACCATACTCACTGAGAAGTTATGGACTTACAGATCATGAGTTACCAATAAAGAGAAAAAAAATAATCTCACCTGCAGACCTAGCTATTCCTTCAGCTTTCTCATCACGAAGTAAAGGGTGGAAGAAAGTACAAACAAGATCACACTAAGATTAAAGAGAAAACAATTCATTAATTTAAATATTATATAACACAAATGATAAAGGATGTTATTACTTCTTATTTAGTAAGTTCACCTCTGCTACATCCGTTGAAGCATTCATCAAACTCTGTAAATAACTGTTTAACTCAATTTTCCTTTTGGCGGCTACATCTTTTATGTGTGTTCTTCCTAGAACCATCCTATTAGGAAAGCTACAAAAGAAAAATAAAAACAAGTGGGATTTAAATAAGTACAGTATTTCCTTAGAAATAAACTTTTTAAATATATACTTAAAGACAGAGTAAAGTCTTAATCCATTATGAAGTAATATTTTGTGGCCGGGCACAGTGGCTCATTCCTATAATCCCAGAACTTTGGGAGGCCAAGACAGGTGGATCATTTGAGGTCAGGAGTTCGAGACCAGGCTGGCCAATACGGTGAAACCCTGTCTATAGTAAAAATACAAAAATTAGCCGAGCGTGCTGGGAGGTGACTATAATCCCACTACTCGGGAGGCTGAGGCAAAAGAATCACTTGAACCTGGCTGAGTCACTTGCACTCCAGCTTGGGTGACAGCCTGGGTGTCTCAAAATAAAATAAATAAATTTTTGTGATTTCAAAGTACTGGAGACAACATAGTTCAATTACCCATTATTCTTTTATGAGCTTGGTAGAAAAGGTGTATGGGTTGATTTCTTATATTTATTATTACGTTGATTCAAAAGGAACTGTGGTTTTTGACATTAAAAGTAATGGTAGAAACCACAATTACTTTTGCACCTACCTAATACTTATTTTCTACTATTTCTTCTCAAGTTTAATCACTTATAAATATTTTATCCAGATCTGATCCCTAAAAAAAAAAAAAAAATCACTACTCAATCAGCCACAGCTATTATATACACAGTAAAATCTACAAATAATAACATAAGGCCTAAGTAAAGTGCTGAAAGGATAATCTTAATTGCACTTATTTTGGTAGCAGTGGAAAAATGAAACTGTACCTGGAAACAAACTCGAATACCCACTTCACTTCCTCCTTACTTTTGAAATCTAATCGGAAGAAAATATGAACAACTCAACACAGAAATCTACTGGTCATTGGGCTACATTAAAACTGAGGACTCCCAAAGGGTATCAGATACAAAACTAAGATTTTGATAGACAGTCTTGATGGTATTTGCTTCAGTTTTTTATCAGAGGAGCTCAGTATGTCCCATGATAGATTATTTCTGCATTGATTTTTTTTTGAGACAGGATCTCACTTTGTTGCCCAGGCTGTAGTGCAGTGATGTGATCTTGGCTCCCTGCAACCTCCACCTTGTGGTATCAATCAGTCCTCTCACTTCAGCTCCTGAGCAGCTGGGATTACAGACATCTGCTACCACACCCAGCTAATTTTTGTTTTTATAGATGGGGTTTCGCCATGGTAACCAGGCTAGGCTCAAACTCCTGGACTCAAGCTATCTCCCTACCTCGGCCTCCCAAAGTGCTGGGATTATGAGCATCTGAGCCACCATGCCCAGCCGCATATGACTTTTTTCAAAACCAAGATTCCAAATTACTATCTTGTGTTGCTTATTATGGTAGAGACAGCAAAGTTAAAGCCTCAATAAAAGAAGTCTAGAAAATCTCATATTTTAATATCCTGATCATGTATTCATTCAACAAAAACTTACAGTTCCTTGTTTATGTCTACTTTTGTATTAGGTCCTTGTGATACAAAGGAAAATAAGCCACACATGGCCCACAGTGTTAACACAAAGCTTTTCACCTACATTTGATAACAACTTGTTGCCTACAAAAAGGATTAATGTACAAGGATGGATACATACCCTGGTAACTTCCAAAGCGGAAAAATAATACTGAGCTTATTGTGCAGTTCCTGAAATTCATCAAATGTTCGGAAGACGAATGATGGTTCAATCTGTCCTTCCCTCAAAATTCGGACTACATAAATCTGAAAAGAAATCACACCACAAACACATAAAATTTATGTTTAAAACCTTATCTCCAGGCCGGGTGTGGTGGCTCATGCCTTTAATCCCAGCACTTTGGGTGGCCGAGGTAGGTGGATCACCTGTCAGGAGTTTGAAACTAGCCTGGCGAACATGGTGAAACCCTATCTCTATTAAAAATATAAAAATTAGCTGGTCATGGTGTTGCGTGCCTGTAATCCCAGCTACTCGGGAGGCTGGGGCAGAAGAATCACTTCAACCCGGGAAATGGAGGTTGCAGTGAGCAAAGATGGTACCACTGTACCCTAGCCTGGGCAACAGAGTGAGACTCCGTCTCAAAACAAACAAACAAACAAAACACAGAACCTTCTTTCCTATACTGATCTTAGCCAACAGAGAAATAAAATCTCCTTTTCTGACAGAAATGTATAGCTTGTTATATATAGTTCAAGTACTTTTATCTTGGTAATATATATGTCATCAATAGGAAAAAGCAAATATAAGTCATTGTATTTATAGCACATGTAACTACATTTTTAAGAGTTATTATAACCACCCTAAGATATATAAACTAGAACTTAAAAGTATAAGCTGGCCACGGTTACTCAAGCCTATAATCCTAGCACTTTGAGGGGCCAAGGCTTCAGCCCCGGAGAAGAGGCCAGCCTGTGCACATAGTGAGGTTCTGTTTCTACAAAAAATACAAAAATTAGCCAAGTGTGGCGGGACACACCTGCAGCCCCAGTGACTCGGGAAGATGAGGTGGGAGGATCAATTCAGCCCAGGTGTCAAGGCTACAGTAAGCCAAGATTGCCTCACTGTACTCCATTTGGGGTAACAGAGTAAGACTGTGTCTCAAAAAGTAAACATAAAAATAGGCCAGGCATGGTGGCTCAGTGCCTGTATTGGGAGGCCGAGGTGAGCGGATCACTTGAGGCCGGGAATTTGAGACCAGCCTGGGCAACATGGCAAAACGCCATCTCTATTAAGAATACAAAAATTAGACGGGCATGCTGGTGGGTACCTGTCATCCCAGCTACTCAGGAGCTGAGGCATGAGAATTGTTTGAACCTGGGAGGCACAGGTTGCAGGAGCCAAGATCGTGCCATTGCACTCCAGCCTGCATGACAGAGTGAGGCTCTGCCTCAAAATAAAATGAAATAAAAATACAGCTGGGCGCTGTGGCCCACGCCTGTAATCCCAGCACTTTGGGAGGCTGAGGAGGGTTGATCACCTGAGGTCAGGAGTTTGAGACCAGCCTGGTCAACATGGTGAAACCTCATCTCTAAAATAAATAAGTAGTCAGTTGAAAAAAAGGCAAAAGGTTTGTGAGGGTGAAGGAAAACTTGTTTTGCTGGCTAATTAAAAAATTTTTTTTTTGAGACAGAGTCTCACTCTGTTGCCCAGGCTGGAGTACAATGGCACACTATCAACTCACTGCAACCTCTGCCTCCCAAAAGTAGCTGGGACTACAACCACATGCCACCACACCCAGCTAATTTTCGTATTTTTAGTAGAGACAAGATTTCATCATGTTGGCCAGGCTGGTCTTGAACACCTGACCTCAGGTGATCACCTGCCTCGGGCTCCCAAAGTGCTGGGATTACAGGCGTGAGCCATCCTGCCCAACATATTTAAACTTTTATAAAGTTACAATACTTTACAGAATATAATACTGGTGCCAAGTCAGCTCTATCTGTAGAAGGCCAGAAACGAATTTGGGGATCTATATATAAATTTAAAGGTAGTAGTATATTGGGGAGAGAATAGACTAGGCAATAAAATGGTGTTAGGATAACTTAATAAACACACAAAATACTACTAAAATTTATTAACAAAATAGATGAAAATTAAAACAATAGTGAAATAGCTTTTTAAAGTCTATCATTTTCCCAAAAATTTAAAAACTGGCAGTTCTGCAAAGTATTATCCCACAAAAAAGTTAGCACGAGGGTGAAAAGTAACAACAAAAAAGAATGTTATAGTTTCGAAGGGGAAAAACCACGGTGAAGATCCTGTATCTGTTCAAAGACAGTATGTGTGTGTTTTGTATCACAGATTGGAATAGAAACTTTGACTTTTTACTTTATATATGTCTATATTAATTGAATTTGTTACAACAAACACACTTTACCTTTAAGTAAAAAAACTGAAGAATGAACAAAAAACCAAATACATAAAAATAAAAAAATTGAAGAATGAGAAAAATCAGAATAGCACCATCCTTTTAGTCTTGTCTCTAAAAAAATATCATTTGGTCCTTATTGTTTGAAGCAAATACAGCAAGAATTAAATACCAAAAAAATTTAGGGATGCTTTAAGTACATTTACTTATTTATGGACCATTCATGAAAGAAACAAGCATGAATAGAATAAATGCTTGGAACTTTAGCAGAATCAGCAAAGGAAGTAGGAAGGACAACAATTATACATGCATGATTGTTTACAGATATTGAAATCAAACTTACATAATGTTTATCTGGGTTGTATTTCTTATGATATGTGAAAACAGAGACTTCCTTGATTCGACCATCTTGTCTAAAGGAGTATGTTTTAGGTGAAAATGAAAGGATGGGCTCATCATTAGAAGGAATACCAGAAAAACGAAGCTGAGCAAGGTTGTGAATGAAGAAGTTAAACTTCGTGGCAATGCTTCCCAAACTTGATTCAATAAGCCTACAAAGTAATCAGAAAATTCGTTAACAGTAAATGAGAACACATGGTAAATTCTTTCAATGTAATAAATGACAAAAACCACTTTCATTCCTTTAAAAATATTACCAGGTTGTCACTTTGCCAAGGATTCCCTTTGTTCTATAGGCCAAAGATTTGTTAAGATACATCTCACCCCAACAAAATCATTTAGCCCAAGAAAGAAATTATGCTTGGTTTTCTTGAACCCTGTAAGGTCTCCAAGACTAATTAAAGAGTATATTTCAGATAGATGATGATTGGTATAATGGTAAAAAGATGACTTCAGGAATTTATTCCCTCTTAATAAAGGAGAAAGTAATCTAAGGGCCGGGCATGGTGGCTCACGTCTATAAATCCCAGCACTTTGGGATGCCAAGGTGGGCAGATCACATGATGCCAGGAGTTCGAGAACAGCCTGGCCAACAGGACTCTACTAAAAATAGAAAAATTAGCCAGGTATGGTGATGCGTGCCTATAATCCCAGCTACTCCAGAGGCTGAGGCAGGAGAATTGCTTGAATCCAGGAGGCAGAGGTTGCAGTGAGCTGAGATTGTGCCACTGCACTCCAGCCTTGGTGATGAAGCAAGACTGTCTCCAAAAAAATCACAAAAACAAAAGAATAAAAACTAAGTAATCCAAATTTAAAAAATTCTCTTCTATCAAACAGTAGAATTGTAGAATTCAGTGTCAGACTCCTTCAGGTAATCATATTTTCATTCAGTTGGGAAAAGAAGTTTTGACAGGTTGGCGAGTTTGGAAGGTAGGCCTGGATAGAACATTTTAGGCAAGCAAAGGAAACAAAAAGTCTCAGAAACAAGGAAGCAAAAAAGAAGGAAATTCTAAAACAGAAATGAGAGAATCTCAAACACAGGCTTTTGCCTCACTATGGACTGAATGTCTGTGTTCCCTGAAATTCATATATTGAAGCCCCAACCAACACAGCGCCTATATTTGGAGATAGGGCCTTCATGGAAGTAATTTAGGTTAAATGAGGTCATAAACAGTAGAGCCCTAATCCAATAGGAGTGTCCTTCTAAGAAGAGATGAGACAGCCAGCTCTCCCCACCATGTAAGGACACATTGCAAACGTGGCCATCTGCAATCTAGCAAGAGAGCCCTCACCAATAATGTAATTGGCTGGCACCCTGATTTTGGACCTCCTAGCCTCCAGAACTGTGAGAAAATAACTATCTGTTGTTTAAGCCACCAGTCTATAGTATTTTGTTATGGAAGTCTAAGCAGGTAGACAAATACATGCCTGCTTTGTAGTTTTGCCCAGGGGAGCCAATGAATCTCTTTTAAAAAACAAAGAAAAGAAAACCCATCAATACCTAAATTGTCAGGATTAGTTTGAAAGGCTATAAAAGTCAGCTTCCTTCCATGCATTTTCAGCCCAGACTCTTGAGACTAGGAAAGTCCAGTCAGTGTTTTTTTATACCTCTTCTCCACTGAGAGGAAGAAGGCAAGAGAAAAAGGAGAGAAAAGAACATGAGCTCAGGTACCCCTCCCTGCTATGGTATGATGATGATGTAGCAGTAGTAGTCAGTAACCAAACTGATCACCAGACCTTTAGAACATATTTGTCAGGAAGACCTGTTTTTTTTTTTTTTTTTTTTTTTTTCGAGACGGAGTTTCACTCTTGTTACCCAGGCTGGAGTGCAATGGCGCGATCTCGGCTCACCGCAACCTCCGCCTCCCGGGTTCAAGCAATTCTCCTGCCCCAGCCTCCTGAGTCGCTGGGATTACAGGCATGCGCCACCATGCCCAGCTCATTTTTTGTATTTTTAGTAGAGACAGGGTTTCACCATGTTGACCAGGATGGTCTCGATCTCTTGACCTCGTGATCCACCCGCCTCGGCCTCCCAAAGTGCTGGGATTACAGGCTTGAGCCACCGTGCCCGGCCCTGTTGTTTTTTTTGAGACAGAAAACTCTCTCTTGTTGCCCAGGCTGGAGTGCAGTGTCATGATCTTGGCTCACCGCAACTTCTGCCTCCTGGATTCAAGCGATTCTCCTGCCTCAGCCTCCTGAGTAGCTGGAATTACAGGGATGTGCCACCAGGCCCGGCTAATTTTGTATTTTTAGTAGAGACGGGGTTTCTCCACGTTGGTCAGGCTAGTTTTGAGCTCCCAACCTCAGGTGATCTGCCCACCTAAGCCTCCCAAAGTGCTGGGATTATAGGCATGAGCCACCATGCCCAGCCGGAAGATCTGTTTTTAAAGCAATAACAAATTCAAGTACCAGTAATTGGCATATGTGTTTCAAGTACTATGCCATATTAATAGTTTACTTGCAGCAGTGACCCAGAGTTTGCTGTATTAAGAACACCTAAGGTCTTCATGGAAATTGTTATAACAAAATTCTGAAAAATAGATTAGTACAGATATCATTTTAGATAGAGATTGTAATTAGCTGAGCTTAGTGGTGAATGCCTGTAGTACCAGCTACTCAGGAGGCTGAGGCAGGAGAATTACGTGAACCCAGGAGGCCGAGGTTGCAGGGAGCCGAGATTGTGCTACTGCACTCTAGCCTGGAGAAAAGAGCAAGACTCACTCTCAAAATAAAAAATTTAAAAACACTTTAAAATGGTACATGGCACTGTGGAAAAATATGTTTTTATCATTGAAATTACATATTAAATAAACCATGAGAAATTTTGAGACAAATAAATATATTTTAAAAAATATTATTGCAAATCCTTTGTATTTATTCAATAAATTTTTGACAGCCTACTATGTGCAAATACTGTCAGAATTTGTTCCTATAAATCAGAATTTTGATTAATAGCACTGTATTTGTTTAAACTGAGGTAAAACAAATCAAAGCAAATTTGTATGTTCCTTCTGCAGTATACTTAAATATGCCTTACCTAGTAAAGAAAATTGTAGCTTCTGCATCTGTAGTTTGGGGTTGAAGTGCATCTCTAACATATTTCAAATCTTGAACACTTGTAAGTTCTGGTAACCCTGAAGGAATCATCTGTGAAGAAAACAAAAAGTTCTGTGAGTTAAATTTTTCAAAAAATTTGTTCCCCACTCCTTCCTGCAGGCAAGTAATCAGAACTAAAGCAAACAAAAACAATCAGTTTTGAGGGGCTCATTAGTATATTGGGGACTTAAGTGATTATCTTACAAATAAGGAAATGGAGGGCAAGGAAGTCAAGCAATTTGTTGGAGGTTACAAACCCAGTTTAACATGAGAGCCAGACCTCCTTTTTTCTAGGCCCTTTTTTTTTGTCGCCCAGGCTGGAGTGCAGTGGTGCAATCTTGGCTCACTGGATCCTCTGCCTGCTGGGTTCAAGCAATTCTCCTGCCTCAGCCTCCTGAGTAGCTGGGATTACAGGTGCGTGCCACCACGCCTGGTTAAATTTTTTGTATTTTTAGTAGAGATGGGGGTTTCACCATGTTGGCCAGGCTGGTCTTGAACTCCTGACTTCATTACCCATTCGCCTCAGCTTCCCAAAGTGCTAGGATTACAGGCGTGAGCCACCACGCCCAGCCTTTTTTTTGGTATTTTTGATAGAGATGGGGTTTCACCATGTTGGCCAGATTGGTCTTGAACTCTTGATCTCAAGCAGTCCGCCTGCCTCAGCCTCCTAAAGTGCTGGGATAACTGGCGTGAGCCACCGCACCTGGCCTCAGCCTCTGTTTTCACTTTTATAGATTTAGGGGGTACAAGTACAATTTTGGTACAGGTATGTATCGCATAGTGGTAAAGTCTGGGCTTTTAGTGTATCACATGAATAGTATACATTGCACCCACTAAAATAACTTCTCATCTCCCCCAACCCCCTTCCTACCCTTCCAAGTCTCCAAGGTCTATTATTCTACTCTTTATGTCCATGTGTACATATTATTTAGCTCCCACTTATAAGTGAGAACACTGAATATTTAACTGAGTTATTTCACTTAAGATCATTTTAGCCTTCTGTTTATTACCATATCAATTTATTCATAATAATCATAGTGGGTTTGTTTTCTTTTTGCTTAACTATAATAAATATCCACTAAAGTACAGAAATCATCGTACAGCTGAGTGAATGTTCACAATTCGCACCCACATTAATACACAAAACATTCATTAGCATCTCAGATGCCCACCTCAAGGTCCAGTTACTAATTCTTCCCAACCCAAGGGTAGCCACTCTACTAACTTGTTTTTTGTATTTTATACAAATGAAGTCAGACAGTAGGTACTCTTGTGTTTGGCTCATTTCACACAGCAGTAAGTTTAAAATATTTGAGCAATAATGTATCTGACATTTGTGACTACATCAAATCTTATTCCAAAATCACAAAATAATCTTTTTTAGGTATGGAAACATAGATGCATTAATATAAAAACTATTTAAATGCTTATGAAGAATAGTTACCAGTGAAAGGAGGTTAAGAAAAAGATTTGTCTGCTTTCTTATCAAGTTGTAGGCCTGACAGCAGAGGTCCACAAACAACTGAAAACGAATGGTGGGCTTTTCACCCCCATTAATGACATATGCCATATCAGAGGTCAGCACAAAAGGAGCCCGATCCCTATTTAAAATGAAAGTACATACAAAATATTATTTACAGAATATATTCCAGTAGTGCTATTGCATGATTATTAAACTATCTGAGGTACAGCAATTTCCAACTAGGAAATTTAATACCACACACTTTTGAATTTCCATAATTCTTTAAAATAACATTTTTCAAGAAAGCTATCACATAATAATCTCATTATTTAGAGGGAACTTATATATGAAATTTCCTTATATATGAAAATAAGGTGGTATTTATAAATCCATATATCTAAAGAGAGATCAAACAGTAGTTACAAACATAGAAAACTACTTACTGCCATTATACATATGAAATCATTTCTAAGAGTTACTGCTAACTAGATGAAAAAATTTATATGTATCCTAATTCATTTCAACAAAGTTTATACACACACACATTCTTGTCTACTATGTGGTACGGTCATACCTTTGGGCCTTTTTCATCCCAAGTTATGCTCAAATGGAGCCACATGAAAAAACACAGAAAGGCAAAAGGCAAGGTTTGGGACAAACCTTAACTTTTACAACAAAAAGTGCCTCTTTTCTTTGGCAACAGCAATAACAACAATATTATACCTTTTGAAGCTGCCAAACATCTGTGCATGTCCCAAAAACTTTCCAAAGTCAATGTGAAACATATGTCCTGTGCTTCGAAGCATTATATTGTCATTGTGTCGATCACAGATGCCTAAAACATAGGTGGCTACACAGCATCCAGCACAGGAATAGATAAAGTTCTCTGAAGCCTATAAAAAACATATACAGTTATTTTAGAAAATGAATTATTTTTAAAGGAGGCAGGGTTTATAAAGATTAAAGTAGTCTATCACTCTTTAAAAACACTACTGCAATTCACTCTCTCAATAGCATACAAACTGGGATATAGTAATAAAAGCCGATCTTTTCATATTTCAAAAACAAAAACACTCTTCCAAAGGTGGTTACTGCCCCTTCTCTAACTTTTCTCTTTTACAAGTCTGGGGTCCCTACCAGTCCATATTTAGGTATGTGCTGCCTTTGAACAGCTTTTTTTTTTTTTTTTAGAGGGAGTTTCACTCATGTTACCCAGGCTAGAGTGCAATGGCGCGATCTCGGCTCACCGCAACCTCCGCCTCCTGGGTTCAGGCAATTCTCCTGTCTCAGCCTCCTGAGTAGCTGGGATTACAGGCACGCGCCACCATGCCCAGCTAATTTTTTGTATTTTTAGTAGAGACGGGGTTTCACCATGTTGACCAGGATGGTCTCGATCTCTTGACCTCGTGATCCACCCGCCTCGGCCTCCCAAAGTGCTGGGATTACAGGCTTGAGCCACTGTGCCCGGCCTTTGAACAGCTTTTAAGCATCATGTTTGTGGAATCCTGCACCTCAGTGACCCTCCTGCTTAGAGCTGGTGAGGTGCAGGATTCCGCAAATATGATGGTAGAAGATTTTTGCTTTTTTTCCTTTCTACCTGTAGTGAGGACATGTGTAAGGAAAATCAGCTTATATCTGAAAACATCCAAGAATACAAGTAATGTATTTTGTTTCCCATTTGGTGATTCCCTGTGTGCCATCTTAAATCCTGCCTCTCCTGGGGATTATTAAAATTACTAATATAATATTATATAGAAGGATACACCAAGATGCATACAATGAGGTTTTTCTTTAAAACATGTGTATTAGTTTATTTCTATAAAAGACTATATTTCTGAGTGGTACATTCATTTGGCCTGACTTGCCCATGTAGTTAATTCTATTCCATAATTCCCCAGAAATCATTACCAATGATAATAATAGCAAGTGTTTATACAGCATTTAGCACAAATCAGGCACTTCTCTCTCTCTCTCTCTCTCTCTCTCTCTCTCTCTCTATCTCTGTGTGTGTGTGTGTGTGTAATGAACTCATTCTTTTTTATGGCTGCAAGCCTTTTAAAAAGTTATAGTTTTCAACCTTTGACATAAGAAACCAGCTAGCAATTGTTACTTTCAAAAAAATTCAAGTCTGGCCAGGCGCAGTGGCTCACGCCTATAATCCCAGCACTCTGGGAGGCCAAGGCAGGTGGATTGCTTGAGGTCAGGAGTTTGAGACCAGCCTGGCCAACATGGTGAAACCTCGTCTCTACTAAATTATGTATTTAGAAACTCACAACAAATCAATGACTTAGGTATGAACATCATAACCACTGTACAGATGGAAAACTGAAACAGAGGTTGTTTACCCAAGATCACATAATTGTTAAGTGGCAGAATGAGGATTCAAATCCAGGCAATATGACTTCACTAAGTTATATTCCTTCTTACCTATTAAATGCATTAAAAAGCCAAATGCATAAAAGGTGCTTAATATACGCTACTGGCAATTATTTCCTTACCAATAATCACAAAATGGCCAACATTACTAAAACAAGTATTGGCTTCTGCTGCACTGCTTCCCCAGATCACAAAGAAGTAAGAAAAGGGAGTGATCTCACAGTTCAAAAGATCAAAGGTCAAAATTCCCCTGCATTAGCTTTGTAGGTCAACAGATGACACATGTATATCCATAAAGGTGATCCATTAATGAAACATAAACCAGGCAGCTCTATGACATTAAAATGGGAGTTTTCTTCTATCACCACTCAGTGTTCTTGGGTTTTCCTTAGGCCATGTTAACATCATTAGAGGCCTTATGTCCTCAGAGATAGCCTTGTCCTCACATGTAATTCAAAATAATAGTAAAACAGAAAATTGATGTTTCCAATAAGAAAAAGAGCTAACAATTATACAATTTTCACTATGCAGTGCTTTATATATATTAACTCATTTAATTTTCACAAAAATCTTAATGATGCATATGTTTATAGCCACAGTATGTGCTATACCATAACATATACAGTATTTTATAGCAGAGGTCACTGAGGCACACAGATGTTAAACAATTTGCAGAAGGCCCTGTTGCTGCTAAGTGACTTGGGACCTAAATTCAGGCCCAAAGAGTTTGGCCCCTAATTTATGTTCTTAACTATCACACGATACAGCCTATTTTACTCATCTCCCTAACTTCTTCCAAGGTCTTTGGGAAATATAACATTTTGGGTTAGAAAAATGCCTCTGTTTCGCTGGCCTCTAAGTATGTGTTTGGAATGCATTTTTTTGGGCAAGTTAGCATCGGTTTCACTCAGATTCCTGCCATTAAATGCATTCTGTTTTACATTCCTTCTTATATGTAGAAAAAGATGCTCTTTTCCTGACTTAGACTAAATGACTATTTAGTTGGAAAATGAAAGCACTTAAAACCTTTGTAATAACATTTTTGACAAAGTTTTTTAGAATGAGGAGACCTGCTAATTACCTTTTCATATTCTTCTTCAGAGGGATTGTATTTTCTTAGCCACTCTGCAAGTGGTTTATCTTTAAAGGATCCTGTCACACCATATTCCACTTGGATTTTCCTGAGGGTATCGGAAGCAGGAACCAGCTCCACCATGCCTTTAATGACAAAATACTAAGCTATGTAGAACTGTCTCCCCAAAGTAAGCTTTAAACATTTAAAAAATTATTACTTTTTAAATTTAAGTTCTCGGATACATGTGCAGAATGTGCAGGTTTTTTACATAAGTATACATATGTCATGGTGGTTTGCTGCACCTGTCAACCCATCATCTAGGTTTTAAGCCCTGCGTGCATTAGGTATTTGTCCCAATGCTCTCCCTCCCCTTGTCCCCCACCCCTCAACAGGCCCCAGTGTGTGATGGTCCCCTCCCTGCCACCATGTGTTCTCATTGTTCAATTCCAACTTATGAGTGCGCATATGAGGTGTTTGGTTTTCTGTTCCTGTGTTAGTTTGTTGAAAATGATGGTTTCCAGCTTCATCTATGTCCCTGCAAAAGAAATGAACTCATTCTTTTTTTATGGCTGCAAGCCTTTTAAAAAGTTATGGTTTTCAATCTTTGACATCAGAAACCAGCTAGCAATTGTTACTTTCAAAAAATTCAAGTCTGGCCAGGCACAGTAGCTCATGCCTATAATCCCAGCACTCCAGGAGGCTGAGGCTGGTGGATTGCTTGAGATCAGGAGTTGGAGACCAGCCTGGCCAACATGGTGAAACCTTGTCTCTACTAAAAATATAAAAATTAGCTGGGTGTGGTGGCAGGCGCCTGTAATCCCAGCTACTCAGGAGGCTGAGGCAGGAGAATCGCTTGAACCCAGGAGGCAGAGGTTGCAGTGAGCCGAGATCATGGTACTGCACTCCAG
>NW_016107354.1:6949735-6951430 GCF_001604975.1 Cebus imitator
GAGACAGGGTTTCACTATGTTGGCCAGGGTGATCTTGAACTCCCAACCTTAGTGATCCGCCTGTCTGGGCCTCCCAAAGTACTGGCATTACAGGTGTTAGCCATGGCGCCTGGCAAAGAAAACTATTTTAATGACAAACAAGAAGACACTGACCTTGCTGGTAAGTAAGATACACACTGTCCTACTTCAGCACAAAAAAAAATTCTTTAATCATATATTTGGGCAAGATAAGAATCTTTCAGAATATATTAAACACTTAAAGTTTTTTTTTTTTTTTTTTTTTTTTTTTTTTTTTTATTTTTTTTTTTTTTTTTTTTATTGTTTGATCTGGATTTTACAACCATACATTAAACACTTTCAAAGGGAAGAACAGATGAAGACTGACCTTGGAATATGATTAAATATCAGGTATATGTTTTGGCCTCCTAATTGAAATGTAAATGCCTCGCTGAACAAATTGTTTTTTGTTTTCTCTCTGACTCCTTTAAAACAAGTGTCAAACAAATAAATTGTGTTTACACAAAAGAAAACAATGAGGGAGGAATTATGTGCTTTGATAGAAAAATCTCAAAAATAATGTTATTTAAAGACAAAATCCAGATGGAGAACTATACTTTTGTGTTTGAAAAGAAAGATGGTTGTGCACATAGAATATACACAAAACATTTCCACAAGGCTACATAAGTGGTTATATTGTGGAAAGAGGGCACCTAGAATTGAGGATGAAGCTATGAGAGAAAACTAACATTTACTTTTCAATTTATTCTATTATATGCTATCTAGATATTTTACTATGTGCAAGTATTATGTATACAATTAAAAATTAATTTGATATATTTTTAAAATGAAGGAGATGCATTTGCATTAAAATAAAATACATGAAAACAGAGCTCTGCTTTGGACAAAGGATTGGAGGAAACAGAAGTTGACCAAGGCTGCCAGGGAATCCCAACAAAGTATGCAGGACCAGGTTCTAATTCTAGTTGTCTGGTCTCACATGGCAGAATGAATTCATTTGGCTCCTTTTTTTTTTGGTTGTTTTCTAAGACAGTGTCTTGCTTGTTGCCCAGCTGAAGTGCAGTAGTGCCATCTTGGCTCACTGCAACCTCCACCTCCTGGGTTTAAGTGATTCCTGTGCCTCAGTCTCCCAAGCAGCCAGGACAACATACATGCACCACCACGCCTGACTAATTTTTTATATTTTTACTACAGGTGGGGTTTCACCATGTTGGCTAAGCTGGTCTCGAACTTCTGGCCTCAAATGATCCACCTGCCTTGGCCTCCCAAAGTGTTCATTTGGCACTTCTTCTTGGTTGTACTACAGTTCACAGTGACATCCTTTTTCAGTGAGTACCTCCATCCCGATTCTGTGACTCAGCCAATTACTACATACAAAACAGCAAGCCATGCTCAGTGGCTCATGCCTGTAATCCCAGCACTTTGGGAGGCCAAGGTGGGCAGATCACCTGAGGTCGGGAGTTCAAGACCAGCCTGACCAACATGGTGAAACCCCATCTCCACTAAAAATACAAAATTAGCTAAGCATGGTGGCACATGTCTGTAATTGTAAACTGGGATTACTGGCATGCCTGTAATCCCAGCTACTTGGGAGGCTGAGGCAGGAGAATCGCTTGAACCCAGGAGGTGGAGTTTGCAGTGAGCCACAATCATGCCACCGCATTCCAGCCTGGGCAA
>NW_016107354.1:6952990-6958788 GCF_001604975.1 Cebus imitator
CCTAACACCCTACACATGGGTCTAAGATACAAAAATGTACAAGTACATAGCTGGGCACAGTGGTACAAGCCTACATCCCTGCTACTTGGGAGGCTAAAGTGGGAGGATTGCTTGAGCTGAGTTTGAGGCCAGCATGGGCAACACAGGGAGACCCCTGTCTTTATGAAAAATTTTAAAAATTAGCTGAGTGTGGTGGCATGTCACTACAGGTGCATGCCATCATACCTAGCTAATTTTGGGAGGCTGAGGGAAGTGGACTGTTTGAGCCCAGGAGTTTGAGGCTGCAGTGAGCTATGATCACACCACTGCACTCCAGCCTGAGTTACAAAGTAAGATCCCATCTCTGAAAAGATGGCCAAGACATGGCTTAGCAGGAGCTGGTATGATGATGACTTACTGATTTTATTTGTGAATAGTTTCACATGTGTGACACTATGTCCACCCTTATGTATTCTACAAAATCCAGGTACCATTTTTAGAGACAACAGATTACCTGAACCGTTTGCAAGGAGAAATAAGGTAATTTAAAGTAATCTTTCACAAATGGCTGAAGAATTTGGAATTCAGAATCTGAGGCCACAATATTGGTCAGAGTGAAGAAGGATTTAACTTAATTATATGACAGTCTCTGAGCAGAACTGGAACTAATGGGTAAAAGACACCAGAACTTAGTCCCCATTATTCACCTGAATATGAAAAAGAAATCTATAGCCATCAGAGCTATCCAGAATAAAATGAACTGCCTTGAAAAGCAATGAATTCCCTTCATTACAGGGATTTAAGCATAAATTGAATGGCAAATATTGGAAGGATGATTAAGATAATCTTTCGGGTGACTTCCTAGTGTCTGTGCATAGAATCTGTGAAACATTTCTCATTTCTATCAACAGCAGATGATCTTTCTCTCCTTTAAAACCTGACAGTATTGCTTTTATAACTCTTAGAGCTTTCAGCTTATTAAAGCATACTCTGATTACGTGTACATATTATTGCTTCCTTCTAAAATGTAAGTACCACATATTTTTAGCATTTTATAGATGGTAAACAAACATGTGTTGACTAAGAATAATGATGGCTGCCATTTATTAAGCACATAATACATATCAGATATTAGGATGTTTTACATTATTTCAAAACGTAGTCAATAAACATTAAGATAGAAATCTGCTATTAGTAGAAGAGAGATTTGTATGATTTTATTTTACAAAAATGAAATCACAGCTGGTTTAATTTAGATATGGCCTTATTTATTTATTTATTTTGAGACAAGGTGTCACTCACTGTGTTACCCAGATTGGAGTGCAGTAGCATGATCACGGTTTATTGAAGCCTTAACCTCTCAGGCTCAAGTAATCCTCCCAGCCCATCCTCCAGAGTAGCTGAGGCTACTTACTTCTTTTTGTAGAGACAGGGTCTCCCTATATTGCCCGGCTGGTCTCAACCTCCTAGACTCAAGTGATCCTCCTGTCTCAGCCAAAATGCTGGGATTACAGGTGAGAGCCACTGCACTCAGAGATACGGCCTTATTTTTAAGTTTAAAAGCTAAAGACCATAAAGTCCCCACTGGGTCAATAATGGACACCTCTGGTTACTGCAAAGCATTTATTTAGGACACTCACTAAGTTATTTTATTTATTTATTTTTTATTTATTTTGAGACAAGAGTCTTGCTCTGTCACCCAGGCTGGAGTGCAGTGATTCGATCTTGGCTCACTGCAGCCTCTGCCTCCCAAGTTCAAGCTATTCTCCTGCCTCAGCCTCCCAAGTAAGTGGGATTACAGGGACACACCACCACACCCAGCTAATTTTCGCATTTCCAGTAGTGACAAGGTTTCACCATGTTGCCCAGGCTGGTCTCAAACTCCTGACTTCATGTGATCCACCCGCCTCGGCCTCCCAAAGTGTTAGGATTACAGACGCTAGCCACCATGCCCAGTCACTAAGTTATTTTTAAAAGAGACTTAATTATGAGCAACTGAATCAATAAAGTAACACCAGATTAAAATAAGAAACAACTGTGGTCCCAAAGTATCTGCATCAGGACCCTTAAGGCAGGTACACTTTAAGCTAAGTTCAAGGAAAAAAATAAGATATCAAGATACAGCTAATAGACTTACCTCGATCTCTGCCAGTTGAGAGACATTTGAAAATCACCATCCTCAGATCTAGTCCTTCTTTAAGCCAGATCTTATCCATAATCTTTATCATCTGTAAAGCTAACATATCTTGCCGAAGATCTTCACCAACCTTGAAATCAAGGAAACAAAATGAAACTTGTTCATTTCCAAAAAACTCAATAGATTACATACTATGAAAGCTGTCTGGACATGGTGGCTCACGCCTGTAATCCCAGCACTTTGGGAGGCCGAAGTGGGTGGATCACCTGAGGTCAGGAGTTTGAGATCAGCCTGGCCAGCATGGCAAAACCCCACCTCTACTAAAAATACAAAAATTAGTTGGGCATGGTGGCACATGCCTGTAAGATGAACAGAATTGCCTTTTTATTTTTCTGCAGCATTCAAGGGAAAGGTACTTAACCTCTTCATGTCTCAGTTCCCTGAACTGTATACTTTAAAAGCTTCAGTTTTATGGTATGTGATATATTCAGTTCTTTATTTTTATTTATTTTTTGAGACTGAGTCTCGCTCTATCGCCCAGGCTGGAGTGCAGAGGCATGGTCTCGGCTCACTGCGACCTTGGCCTCCCAAGTTCAAGCAATTCTCCTGCCTCAGCTTCCAGAGTAGCTGGGATCATAGGTGCCCACCACCACGCCGGGCTAATTTTTGTATTTTTAGTACAGATAGGGTTTCACCATGTTGGCCAGGCTGATCTCAAACTCCTGACCTCAGGTGATGTGCCTGCCTCAGCCTCCCAAAGTGCTGGGATTACAGGCATGTGCCACTATACCCAGCCTATATTCAACTTTTTAAAAACGCAACATGAAGAATCTTTGTGATGATGAAATATTCTGTATTTTGACTATATCAATGCCAATACCCTGATTGTGATACTGCACTACAGTTATACAAGATGTTACTATGAAACAGAGTACACAGGATTTCTCTGTACAGTTACAATTGCCTATGAACCTATAATTATCACAAAATGAAAAGTTTACTTAAAAAAATTAACCCTCCCAAAATCAATTATTTTTTAATAAAACCTGAACAAGTTTTCATTTTCTTTTTTAAACTGAATAAAATAATTTAAAAACACAAATAATGAATACATTCTGAGACTAGCAAAGAAAATTATGGAACAGAATAAGGAGAACTTGCCTTAAAAAATATTAAAGGTTGGCCGGGCATGGTGGCTCACACCTGTAAACCCAGAACTTTGGGAGGCTGAGGTGAGTGAATCACCTAAGGTCAGGAGTTTGACAACAGCCTGACCAAGATGGTGAAACCCTGTCTCTACTAAAAATACCAAAAATTAGCCGGGTGTGGTGGCACATGTCTGAAACCCCAGCTACTTGGTAGGCTGAGGCAGGAGAATCATTTGAAACTGGGAGGCGGAGGTTGCAGTAAGCTGAGATCACGCCATTGGACTCCAGCCTGGGCAACAAGAGCGAAACTCTATCTCAAATAAATAAATAAATAAATACTTAACACATAAAATTCTTGTATTCAAAACAGATGTTACCAGTTTAGGAAAAGGCACCTACATCAATAAAACAAAATATAGAGTTCAAAACCAGATCTGAGTACACAGGAATTTATCACATATATCAAAGGTGGTTCAGTAGAAGCAATCTTTATGAACCTCCACGTATCCAACTCGTTGAATTAACTAAAATTCTTCATCCTTTCAAAATATACAAATCATGATCAAAACACATAAAATGTTTGGCCGCGCACGGTGGCCCATGCCTGTAATCCCAGCACTTTGGGAGGCCAAGGTGGGCAGATCACCTGAGGTTAGGAGTTCAAGACTGGCCTGGCCAACATGTATTTTTAGTCTCTATTAAAAATACAAAAATTAGCCAGGCATGGTGGCAGGTGCCTGTAATCTCAGCTACTTGGAGGCTGAGGCAGGAGAACTGCTTGAACCCGGGAGGCGGAGGTTGAAGTGAGCCAAGACCGCACCACTGTACTCCAGCCTGAGTGTCAGAGCAAAACTCTGGCTCAAAAAAATAAATAAAATAAAATAATTTAAAAAATATTAAATAAACAAAATCACCTTTGCAATTTTCAAAAAGTAATTTGATAACAACAATTTCTAAATTGCCATTAAAAAAATAGTAACATTATTTACTTACCTTAAACATGATATTAATTTCTTCTCCCATAGGGTCAGCATTCACCATTGTGACTTTTAGGGGGACAGCATTGGAACTGAAGAAGGAACACGACTGCAAATACAACATATCAAGCATTAGAAAGATAACATAAATAAAAATTAATTTAGAAATTTTTTTGTCCCAGGCATTTCCCCTTTCACTTGTTCCTTTGTGTCTTGTTTTTAAATTTATTTTTTATTTTTATTTCTGTTAGAGACAGGGTCTTGCTCTGTTACCCAGGCTGGAATGCAGTGGTGCAATCATAGCTTCCCGCAACCTTTAACTCCTGGGCTCAAGTGATCCTCCTGCCTCAGTCTCCTGAGTAGCTGGGACTACAGGTATGTGCCATCACACCCAACTGAACGCTTGTTTTTTTGAATTACAGCAAATGAAATACCATGAAAATTGTTTTTTCATTTTATTTATATTTTTTGAGACAGAGTTTTGCTCTTGTTGCCCAGGCTGGAGTACAGTGGTATGATCTCGGCTCACTGCAACCTCTGCCTGCTGGGTTCAAGTGATTCTTCTCCCTCAGTCTCCTGAGTAGCTGGGATTACAGGTGCCTTCCACTATGCCTGGCTAATTGAGAATTAGTTCTCTGGCAGATAACAGATGTACAATATACAAAAATACTTTTTGAAACTTAAAATATCATCTTACTAGGCAGAGAAGCAAAACCTTAAGACACAAACTTTTAAAGTTTGAGCTCTGTAAAAATCTCAGTCCATCAATAGAACATAAAGTCTTGTGATATCCTTTTCCATCTTCTAAATCACTTTGATCTGAGATGAGATCTCCACTTCTTCTGTTGAAGTACTATTTTAATTAGCCATGGAAGTACTGACAAAACTTTTAAAATTTCATTAGTAAAGATCAAATCTTACTTTTGAAATAAAAGTGACTAAAAAGCTAATTTAAGACGGTGAGACCAATCTAAAAAAATGAAGCCCAAGGCAGTAAATAATTTTACAGTTTTTTTTTTTCTTTTTTGAAAAAGTGGTGGTTAGGTTAAAAATATGCTAAGATACCTATGGATCCTAATCACAACCATCCATGCTTATAATAAACCTCTAAAGGTTTTACCTTCATTTGCCTTAAGCACACCTGCCCATTGCCTTCTTCCTATTATTCTCAAATATAATATGAACTTATAAGTATGATATGTATCACCTTAATATTTAATTCTTTTGCCACTAGACTTGGCTTGAGAGGGAGACGACATTTATTTTTCTGAAAAAAGGACTGTACTCGTTCCATACTTCTTTGGAGAACAACCTATAGAAAGAGATGTGATACTGTTAAGTACATAATGAAAATGAAGATCTATTTTTCAGACAAGTTATGCTGTGGATACAATTTATAAAATGCTCAGTTGTCAAATGGTCAAAAAAAAATTGTTGCTAAAGAGAGTTAATTTTCACTATAAAACTGGAATGGTCAAAGGCTATAAATATGGGGGGCAAAGGTACATTTGGCTAACCAATGCATATAACAATTTTTTTTTTTTTTTTTTTTTTTTG
>NW_016107354.1:6959329-6966848 GCF_001604975.1 Cebus imitator
ATTACAGGCACGCACCACCATGCCCAGCTAATTTTTTGTATTTTTAGTAGAGATGGGGTTTCACCATGTTGACCAGGATGGTCTCGATCTCTTGACCTCGTGATCCACCCGCCTCGGCCTCCCAAAGTGCTGGGATTACAGGCTTGAGCCACCGCGCCCGGCCTGTAACAACTATTATAACTAAAAATATATGTGGCTCTTGACTCAGCTATTTCATCTGTAGGAATTTCCTGTAAAGAAATACTAGCAAAGAAGTAAAAATGTACACACCAACCAAAGTTCACTGCAGCATTGTTTGGTAAAGGGAAAATAGGTAAACAATGTATATAGAGGTAATAGTTTATAATTAAGATTGTATGTAATATTTCCCCAAATTAATCTATAGTTCTTATCAAAATTCCAACTGCCTTTTTGCAGAAATGGACACACAGATCCTAAAATTCATGAAATTACAAGTGTCCCCTGAACAGCCAAATAATCTTGAAAAAGAATAAAGAATAAAAGAAAAGAATAAAGTAGGAGGACTCACATTGTCCAATTTCAAAACTTACTTTAAAACTATGGTAATCAAAAAATATAGGCTGGGTGTGATGGTTCACACCACCTGTAATCCCAGGACTGTGGGAGGCCAAAATGGGAGGACTGCTTGAGCCCAAGAGTTCAAGACCAGCCTGGGCAACATGGCAAAATCCTGACCCTATCAGAAAAAAATAAAATAAAATTAGCCAGGCATGGTGGCAAATACCTGTGGTCCCAGCTACTTGGGAGGATGAAGCGGAAGGATCACTTGAGCCCAAAAGGTTGAAGCTGTGGTGATTTGTGATCACACCACTGTTCTCCAACATGGGCAACAGAGAGAGACCTCGTCTCGAGGGGAAAAAAAAAAAAATGTATAGCATATGGATAGACAAATAGATGAATGAAATAGAATTGAGAGTCTAGAAAAAACGCCATATATGTGGTCAACTAAATTTTTTTTATTAAAAAAATTTTTAATGGAACACTTCATGAATCTGTATGTCAACCTTGTGTAGGGGCCATGCTAATCTTCTCTGTATCATTCAAATTTCAGTATATGTGCTACCGAAGCAAGCACAGCATCAACTAATACTTGACAAGTACACCAAAACCATTCAAGAGGAAGGAGGGGGTCACTTTAACAAATGGTGCTAAGACAACTGGATAACCTAATTCAGAAGAATGAAGTTGCACCTCTACTTCATACCACAAACTAAAATTAACTCAAAATGGATCAAAGACCTAAACATAAGAGCTAAAACTAGAAACACTTCGAAGAAAACACAGGTGTACATATTTATGGTATTAGATTTGATGATGGATTCTTACATATGACACTAAAAGCATGAGCCACAAAAGAAAAAAATAGATAAACTGGACTTCGTCAAACTTAAACATTTTTGTATTAATATATTAAAGGACGCTATCAGTGAAGTAAAAAGACAACTGCAGAATGAAAAAAATACTTGCAAATAGTGTATTTGATAAAGGTCTAGTATTGGAAATATATAAATAACTCTTACAACATAACAACAAAAAGACAGTCTAATTTAAAATGGGCAAATGACTTTGAATAGATATTTCTCCAAATAAATACAAATGGCCAACAAACACATGAGAATGTGCTCAATATTATTAGTTACTAGGGAAATACAAATCAAAACCACAATGAGATACTACTTCACATCCACTAGAATGGCTATAATGAACAAACAAACAAACAAAAACAATGTTGATGAGAATGTGGAGAACTGGAACCCTTCTGTACTGCTGCTGGGAATATAAAATGATACAGCTGCTACAGACAATAATTCTATGATTCCCAAAAAAGTTAAGCACAGAACTACCATATGACCTAGCAATGCCACTCCTAAGTGAAAACAGTTGTTTAAACAAAAATTTATATATGAATATTCTAGTAGCATTATTCTTAATAGTCAAAAAGTGGAAACAACCCAAATATCCACCGATAGATGAATGGATAAACAAAATATGGACTATCCACACAATGAAACATTATTCAACCAAAAATGGCATGTAATCAACATGCTAGAACATAGATGATCTCTGAAAACTTTATGCTAAGTGAAAGAAACTAGATAGAAAAGGCCATGAAGTGTCCAGAATATCCATATAGAAGTACAGAAGTATCCATATAGAAACAAAACGGTTTAGTGGCTGGGAGGAGGGGGAAATGGTAAGATGCTTTCTTTTTGGTGTGATGAAAATACTATGGACTTTGATAGTGTAGGTAAAGGAATTCAAAAAAATCAATTTTGATCAGAAAGGAATAAATAAGCATGGGAAAAATCATTGATTTTAATAGGTTGTGAAATATTTTCCTATGTATTTTAAATAATCTTTGAATTTATCTGCCCCAAATAGCATGGGTATAGTTAGAGTTCCATTGGGAGTCTACCAATAGAGTGGCAACTTAATTAGTCAGTACCATAAAGATCCTTCTTTAACGTTAACACATTTATATTACCTTTTATGGGTACATACCTGTCTGGCTGATCCACTAGCCTGCCTTACTTTTTCTGCTGCTCCTCCTAAAAGCTGTACAAGCTTCGTCTGCTTTAGAAGTTCTTCTCTAAGTCGTTTTCCTCCTACTGAGAGGAGAGCACCCAAAACGTGTTCGTATCGGGTACTAAAGTGTACATCATGCAGGGCATCTTTGAGAAGCCTAATACAGCAAAATATTTATGTTAGTCACTTCTGAGAACTGGGTGACTCAGTGAATCTCCCTGAAAAATAACAAGTTCAATTTTTTTTTCTGTTTTTTTGAGACCAGGTCTGCCTCTGTCAACCAGGCTGGAGTCCAGTGGCGTGATCCTGGCTCACTGCAACCTTCACTTCTCTGGCTCAAGCAATCCTCCGACTTCAGCATCCCAACTAGCTGGGACCACAGGCATACACCACCATGCTTGGCTAATTTTTTGTATTTTTGGTAGAGATGAGGTTTCACCATGTTTCTCAGGCTGGTCTCAAAATACTGAGCTAAAGTGATCCACTAGCTTTGGCCTCCCAAAGTGCTGGGATTATGGGCATGAGCCACCATATCTCAATTTTTGATAACCAGAAATTTATTTTAAGCTATATAAGAAAATGAAAACCCAGGCATTATTATACAGCTATAAGATACCAAATTTTTGCAATAGAGGGTATATTGAGCTCCTTTAAAATAATGCCTTCAATAAAACATCTGGTATTCACAATAAGTAGTGTGGCATGCCATTTAGACTTACAGAGTATGCCATTTCTATAAATTTTAGGAATAGAAAAACAGTGATTAATAAAATTTAAATCTTACCAATATAAATTATGTGCTATCTGGATATTTCCCAATGCCCTGGACAGAAGGAAGTGCACTAATGAACTATTCAAGTAAATTTCATATTTCAGAGCCTACACATAAAAGAAAGTAAGAATTACTAGTGGTCAAACCCATACTAAATTGTTCCAACAAAACTATCAAAAGAGAAACTATATAAAGCAAGTATTAGTCTTATTGATGAAAGATGATACTTATAAAAATGAAACAGAAACATGAATTATGCCACATTAATGAAATCAAGCACAAAAGTATAGAATGAGTAACTGTCATTAGCTATGTTGAACTCACCAGTAAAAAAGAATCAAGGAAAAGCTCAAGTCTAGTTTGTTCTAAAAAGTCTGAAAACTAAAAATATAGGTACCTACATACAATATTCAAATGGGGCAGATGACAATAGTGGGAAAAAATTCACACTAAATCCAAATGCAATTTCCATCAATGTTCCCACACTATAAAACTACTTTTAATCTAAACAGAAGGGGGATACCTAGGTAAGTTCCCATCAAAAACTAGAGAGAAAGTGTAAAGGGAGGTTAACTAGTAAACAAAAAAACTCACTTGTACAAACTGTGGAAGAAGATCTGTTAGCTCATCATCACTAATGGCCTCAATCCAGGTCACAGCTAGAGATCTTACTTCCTGATCAGCAAATCTAGAAGAATACCACAAAACCAAGATTTGACAGTGATTTCTTTCCAGTGAAACGGTAGTTCCTGAAAACACAATCTCATTCTGTTCCTGACAAGGAACAGTAAGATATCTCTTTTATTCAAAAGCAATGTGTTTTTTCTTTTTGCAAGATGACAATCTTATTGTGCTATACAGATTCGGTTTAGGGATTATTTAGGAATCTTAAATTTATGAAAATTAATTTTGGCCCACATCATAAAAATACAAATTATTCAAAATTTACAACCTAACCCATTCTTTAGGCTAGTTTTAAATGACATGAAAAGCTTTATTGACAGCTTCAATGCAGAAGATATGTTTGTATAAATATACATTAACACTTTTGGATTATATTGAATTGCTTTCATGTTAAAAGGAAAGGAAATACTTCTGACAACATACTTTACTGGAAAAACTGATAATAAAACAAGAGCAAATAGATGTATTTGACTTACTTTGAATCAAGAAGTTCCAATGCAGTTAGTGGGTACAATGGAGGCCAATGGTGAAGCAATGAGTAAGTTTTGGCAAGATTAGCCCACTTCCAGTTTGGGGTACTTGCTAATATTTTAGGAAGACAATTTGGATATTTGAAGCAATAATAACGTTTCTCCCATAAAAAAGCTTTATCTTCTTTAGAAAGTCTGCATATATAACAGAATTAAATCACTTCTCAGTGATGGCATAATGATATAATCTCAATGATTAAAAATACAAAGAAGAAATTTATTTATTTGGGACGGCTACTTCTTGACAAAATCATTAATACTGATTTGAAATAGAAAAATACAATGTCTGGCAAATGTCAGAAATTAATGCTAATCTGGGAATGGAAAGAAATGATTCTGTCTTGATAAAAGACACTTAGTTATGAAAAGAAGGATAATTCAGTACAATAAAAATTTATTGAGCTCAACTAGATGCCAGGCACTAGAAATCAGAGTTGAAAACGCAGATCCCACTCTAAGTGACAGCAAGGATTTCATCCATTTTATACCAATGAAATCAAATGTTATGAAAAAAATGCTACTATAAAATTTTAGAACATATACAGTACAACCGAGAAATATCAAAATGAAAAGGACTTGTTTTGAAGATCCTAATTGTTTTATTTAAGCTTAAACTCAAATGTTTATGTGAATGAAATATTTCACTATTTTACCATCCATCCATCCATCCATATACACATGTACTGAAATTTATTCATTTCATGTGGAGTAATGAAAAAATTCAAATACTACAAAAGGTATATAATGAAATCTCTCTCCTTCCAATTCCCCTCCCAAGAGGCAACCACCTAAGCTTGTATGCCCCTTCAGAGATAGTTTATTCATACAGAGGCACACATGTGGATATATGTAGATTCTCCTCTTTCCTTTATTTTCATGGTAATACACTATATACACAATTTTACCCCTGGCTTTCTTCAGTTAACGTATTTCAAAAATTAGTACATACAGCTATAATCTCATTTTTATTTATTTTTAAATTTTATTTATTTATTTATTTATTTATTTATTTTTTGAGATGGAGTCTTGCTCTATTGCCCAGGCTGGACTGCAGTGGCATGATCTCAGCTCACTGCAACCTCCGCCTCCCAGGTTCAAGCGATTCTCCTGCCTCAGCCTCCTGACTGAGTAGCTGGGATTACAGACCCATGCTACCACGATCAGCTACTTTTGTATTTTTAGTAGAGATGGGGGTTTCACCATGTTGGCCGGGCTGGTCTCTAATTCCCGACCTCGTGATCCGTCCATCTCAGCCTCCCAAAGTGCTGGAACTGCAGCCGTGAGCCACTGAGCCCAGCTTGTAATCTCATTTTTAATAGTTGTTACATGGTTCTCTACCAGAAAAATGTACTGTAATTTAATCTGTATTGATGGACATTTCCAGTCAATTTTTCTTTTTTTTGAGATACTGTATTGCTCTGTTGCCCAGGCTGGAACGTGTGATGAGATCATGGCTCACTGCAGCCTTGACCTCCCAGGCTCAAGCAATTATTTCACCTCAGCCTCCCGAGTAGCTGGGACTACAGACACACCCACTGTGCCTGGCTATTTTTATTTTTTTTTGTAGAGACGGGGTCTCACTATACTGTCAGGCTTGGTCTCA
Source organism: Cebus imitator (assembly GCF_001604975.1). NCBI lineage: Eukaryota > Metazoa > Chordata > Mammalia > Primates > Cebidae > Cebus > Cebus imitator. Next base: position 6,965,466 of record NW_016107354.1, read on the forward strand.
AACTTGTGGGCTCAAGCAATCCTGCCACCTCAGCCTCCCAAAGCGTTGAGATTACAGGAATGAGCCACCATGCCTAGCCTCCAAACAGTTTTTCAATACAAATAAATTCTGCAATGAATATTTCTGTCTCCATAAGCAAATATAAAAGAGTTTATCCTTTTTTGGGAACTGTTCCAGGAACAGAATTTGTATGTGATGAAGTCCAAAGATATAGAGAAGTTTAGTTCCATGTTAAAAACCTTCATGAATGTAAAAAGAATACTGTGATTTTCATTTAAAAAATTAATCCAAAATTTACAACATATGGCAATGAATTTTAAAAGTTAGTATCAACTAAATAAAAAGATCATTTTTTTAAAGAATATATCAGAAGGATATACACATTATAACTTTGTAGATTTTGCCAAATTGCTCTCCCAAGGAGATGTAGCTTTTTGTAGTTCTGCAAATAGTATAATTTCTATTTTATGTATCCTTATCAACACTTTTAATAAGGTATCTTAATTTTTGCCAGATAATTTTAATTATCTGATGTGTGTTAGATATCTTGAATTAATTTATATTTCCTTGATTACTGAAAATTGAACATCTTTTCAGATTGTTTAAAGGCATTGTATTTCTTTTCTAAATAATTGCTTGTTCATACTTTGTCTCGTCTCCTTCACTACTGAGTTGTTGGTCTTAATCTTGTTAATAAGAAAAAGTTCTTTACAGTTAAATAAAAAGTCTCTTGATATTTACTGTACGTAGAGTTTCTGGTCTATTGTTTGCTTTTTGTTTAAGTAAAAACGTTTGACTTGACAAATTTCTAAACTTTTATGCAGTCATGCAGTCTTTTTATATAATTTTAAAAGCAAGTTAAATATTAGCTGGCCCTCAAGACAAGAAAACTTGTAGATTATTAAAATAAATAAATAAAAAAAAATAAAGGAAACAAGGTAAGTTAAATAGAAAACTTTCCACACCAAGAAAGCTGATAAGTCATGAACAGAATCAGGGCATTTAACACAAGCCTTAACTTGACTTTTACATTACAGGAGATACTTAGCTCAAAACAGAATAAACAGAGCATACCCAAGTGATGAGTCTTTATGAAGAATATCAAGAAGTTTCCCTTTTATATCATTCTCTAGTGTTTCTAAGTTATGTTGTTGTATAATGCTTCTGTCAACTTGAGGAGTTGTATAAATAATATCAAATGCAGGAGAAGGAAAATCAACCTTTAAAATTTAACAGAAGTTGATCAAATTAGTCTACACATTTGCCACATTAACTTCTTTCTCTTTAAAATCGGGGTGTATTTACATTGAATATTAAATTAATGCTTCTTCTTGCAATTTATTACCATTGTTGGTAATACTCAACACACATATATATTTACTG
>NW_016107354.1:6967681-6980793 GCF_001604975.1 Cebus imitator
GGGTTTTGCCATGTTGCCCAAGCTGGTCTAGAACTCCTGAGGCTCAAGTGATCCACCTGCTCAGCCCCGCAAAACGTTGAAATTAAAGGTATGGGCTGCCATGCCCAGCCAGAGATGAAAAGTTTTATCTGTTTCCTAGATTAGGAGTCAGCCAACTTTCTCTATGCAGAGCCAGAGAGCATACATTTTGAGCTTTGTGGACCATACAGTCTCTGCTGCAAGACTCCAATTCTGCTGTTATAGATGAGAAGTTTCATCTGCTTCCTAGACTAGGAGTCAGCCAATTTTTTCTATACACAGTCAGACAGTAAATATTTTGGGCTTTGTGGACCATATAGTCTCTTGACCATATAGTCAAGACTCAATTCTGCTGTTGTAATGCAAATTAGCCATGAACAACACATAAATGAATATGCATGCTATGCTCTAACAAACTGTACTTGTATTTATAAAAACAAGCAATGGGCTCAAGTATGCTGACTCTTGCCCTAGACTACTAATTTATGGCCTACTCAATCAAAACATTCTTTCAAAGATATTGACATATCTTTACACTTAAGAAATTTCTGAAAAATAATATATATAAAAGCAGAAAACTATAAACTTTGTCAAATCTTTGTTCATTTTATTCAAACAGCAAATATCTTTTTTGTTGTTGTTTCTGAGACAGAGTCTCACTCTGTCGCCCAGGCTGGAGTACAGTGGCACAATCTCTCAACTCGCTGCAACCTCTGTCTCCCAGGTTCAAGCAATTCACCTGCTTCAGCCTCCTGAGTAGCTAGGATTATAGGCATGCACCACTACGCCTGGTTAATTTTTGTATTTTTAGTAGAAATGGGGTTTCACCATGTTGGCCAGGCTGGTCTTGAACTCCTGACCTCGTTCGTGATCAGCCCACCTCAGCTTCCTAGTGCTGGGATTACAGGCCTAAGCCACCGCACCTGGCCCCAAACAGCAAAATATCTTTACCAAAATCAGACTCCGGTTTTAAGATTTTTCTCTTGACAGATAAACAGGCTTTGAATCTTTGATAAGTTATAATCCATCATTTATTTATTTATATTTTTTAGGGACAGGGTCTCCCTCTGTTGCCCAGCTTGGAATGCAGTGGTGTGATCATAGCTCACTGCAGCCTTGAACTCCTGAGCTCAAACAATCCTCCTACCTCCCGAGTCACTGGAATTACAGGTGTGAGCCACCATACCACGTGGCTCAGAATCACCCTTACCTCCAACTAGACTTAAGACAAATCCTGATCATATTATTTCATCTATAAATACTATTATATATCTCTAAAAAATAAAGTTTCCTGTAATAAGTACAATACCATTATTCCTCCTAAAATAACTGTAATTACTTAAGATCATAAAATATCTAGTCACTATGTAAATTTCCCTGATTGTCCCATAAATGATTTGTTTTTTAACAGTTGGTTTGCTTAAAAAAAGATCCAAGCAAGGTCTAACACTTGCATTTAGATGTCTTTTTTTCCTTTTTTTTTTTTTTGAGATGGAGTCTTGCTCTGTCGCCCAGGCTGGAGTGCAGTGGTGCGATAAATTTGGATGTCTTTTTAACCATCTTTTAATTCAGGGTCAGCAAACTCCAACCTGCCTTTACAAAGCTTATTTAAAAGCTAAGTGTAAATAAACAGGCCTTTACACCTGGCTTCATAAGTAAACTTTTACCAGACAAAGCCATGCTGATTTGTTTATGTACCGTCTATAGCTCTTTGCATTTGTGATAGAGTCTATATGGTCTGCAAAGCCTAAACTACTTCTATCTGGAACCCTTTAAAGAAAAAGTGTGTTAACTCTTGTTTAGTCTCCTTCTCTTTTTTCTCCGCTTCCTATTTATTTGTTGATGATACCAGGCCTTTTGTTCTGCAGAATTTTCCATATCCTAAATTTTGCTGGTTATACTGTTCTAGTGTCATTTAACATGTCCTCCTGCATTTTCCATAGAGAAGTTAGACCTAGGAGCCTGATTTGATTCAGTTCTAGTTCTTTTGCAAGAATACTTACTATTTTGGAGTTGGTATTGTATACTACTTCTTTTTTTTTGAGATGGAGTCTCTCGCTCTGTAGCCCAGGCTGGAGTGCAGTGGTGTGATCTCGGCTCACTGCAACCTCCGCCTCCCGGGTCCCGGTTCAAGCAATTCTCCTACCTCGGCCCCCCAAGTAGCTGGGATTACAGGCACGATCCACCACGCCCAGCTAATTTTTGTATTTTTTAGTAGAGCCGGGGTTTCATCATGTCGGCCAGTCTGGTCTTGAACTCCTGACCTCGTGATCCACCTACCTCGGCCTCCCAAAGTGCTGGGATTACAGGCGTGAGCCACCGTGCCTGGCCTGTATACTACTACTTATTGTAGCAAATAAAAAGATATACATTGTTCGGGTTATCTCTCTCTCTGTGATGTTACTATAGCTCAGTTTAGTTCAAGTGCAATCAGTTTAAGCCATCAATTATGAAGTTGCAGAAAAACTAATGGTTTTAAGAAGGCAACTTCACAGACTGTAAGGGTATAAAACAAAAAAACAGAAGGCACTCATGATCACTGCTTAGATCAATGGTTCTCAATTGGAAGTGATTTTCCTCCCAGCAGACATTTGGTAATTTGCAAACAATTTTGGTTGTAAACTGAGGTGGTACTACTGGCATCTAGTGGGTATAAGCCAGAGATGCCACTAAACATCCTACAATGCACAAAACAATCTCCTACAAAAAAAACTAATTTGGCCTGAAATGTCAATACTGCCAAGATTGAGAAACCCTGGCCAAAATCTATGATTTCAGCATGGCTGCAAAATTATAATATCCTAATTCTATCATTCCTTCTGCATCTAATAGCTATAGATTTTCTTTTTTTTTTTTCTGAGACGGAGTCCTGCTCTGTCGCCCAGGCTGGAGTACGGTGGTGCAATCTCGGCTGACTGCAATCTCCGCCTCCTGGGTTCAAGTGAATCTCCTGCCTCAGCCTCCCAAGTAGCTGGGACTACATGCATGAGCTACCACACCAGGCTAATTTTTTTGTAGTTTTAGTAGAAACAGGGTTTCACCATATTGGCCAGAGTTGTCTCAAACTCCTGCCTCAGTCTCTCAAAGTTCTAGGATTAGAGGTGTGAGCCACTGTGCCTGGCTAGCTGAAGATTTTCTGTAAAAAACTCTGTCATATCAATTACTGTCAGGCATGGTGGCTCACGCCTGTAAGCCCAGCATTTGGGAGGCGAAGGCAGGTAGATCACTTGAGGCCAGAATTTCAAACCAACCTGGCCAACATGGTGAAATGATGTCTCTACCAAAAACACAAAAATTAGCCAGACATGGTGGCACACATTTGTAATCTCAGCTACTCTGGAGGCTAAGGCTTGAGAATCATTTGATCCTACGAGGCGGAGGTTGCAGTGAGCCAAGATCATGATACTGTACTCCAGCCCAGGTGACAGAGTGAGACTCTGTCTCAAAAAACAAAAATAAAAAATTATTTGCTAACATTCAGAAATAACTGTAAAGGAAAGACAGGTTAACTGCTTAATTATGTTTATGTACCAGTTTTCAGACTAATGAGTTAAGAACCCATTTGTGCTTGACATGGTAGGTCACGCCTATAATCTGGGATTGGAAGGCGGGAAGATGGATCAGTTGAGGCCAGGAGTTTGAGACTAGCCTGGGCAAAATAGTGAGACCCCATCTCTATAAAAAAAAATAATAATTTTTTGTTAAATACCTCATTTGTTATTAAGGCTGACTGAAATGGCTTTGAGTCATTTGGCTTCAATAACAGTGACCATTAGGTTATATGAAGATTGCACCTTTAACAGAAATTATTTCATGAAGAATTTCAAAACTAGGATTACTAATCATAACACATTATGTTAACTCAACTATATTATACACTTTGTTTCTCTACATTAGTATATAATAATGTCTCATTAATAATAATCTCTCTTCATCATCATCTCTCTTAATTTCTGAGTATTCCTTGAATGTGAAATCCTAACATCACCTAGGTCACCTGCACTACTTAGCACCTATTGATTCTCCAAAACTGGAGAAGAGTAGGAACAAAATGGGAAAAGGAAAAATGAAGTTCTTTGATTACTATCAAGGGAACTTAGAAGACTGTGATATTATGTCAATAATATAGCACTTTATATAAACAACAGTCATTGGCTGCTGCTTTTCTCCATGGAACAGTGAGTGGCAAACAAAGCTGTACATACCTATTCAGATATATTCAGACTATAGCAGAATAACTTTGATTTCCTCTGATCTGTGTCTCTGGACTGACCTCCTTTTATCACATTAGAAAAACTGAAGGCCGGGCGCGGTGGCTCAAGCCTGTAATCCCAGCACTTTGGGAGGCCGAGGCGGGTGGATCATGAGGTCAAGAGATCGAGACCATCCTGGTCAACAAGGTGAAACCTCGTCTCTACTAAAAATACAAAAATTAGCTGAGCATGATGGTGCATGCCTGTAGTCCCAGCTACTCGGGAGGCTGAGGCCGGAGAATTGCCTGAACCCAGGAGGCGGAGGTTGCGGTGAGCCGAGATCGTGCCATTGCACTCCAGCCTGGGCAACAACAGCAAAACTCCGTCTCAAAAAAAAAAAAAAGAAAAGAAAAATTGAAGCAGCTCATTTACTCATCTATGTTCCTCCCCTCACCTCCTTGTCACCTAGCCAATGCTGATGTGCAGAAGTGTCCACAGTGACTCACCATTACAATTCAGTAATACTTACCGTTTAAAGTCAAAGAGAGGTAAAGAAACTTTGCCCAAGGCTTCTGGCCCCTTTCTCTGCTTATTAGAATCAGGGGAACTTCCACTGCTCTGATTTAAAATTCCAAAAAGAGTAAGGTGAAGAAGTGATTCTAATGGCAATTGTGATATCTGGATGGGAAAAATGATTCTATGGGGAAAAAAATGTATTAATAGAACAAATTAGATTGAATATGAAATTTAACACTTTAATGAGACTGACAATTTTAGGTATTTTGTTTGACCTTTCAAATAATCTTTATTTGGTTTCTTTTTAAGATGGCATTTTTGCTCTGTTGCCCAGGCTGGAGTACAATGGCATGAACTTGGCTCACTGCAATGTCTACCTCCTGGGTTCAAGCGAGTCTTCTGCCTCAGCCTCCCGAGTAACTGGGATTACAGGCACCTGCCACCAAGCCCAGTTAATTTTTGTGTTTTTAGTAGAGATGGGTATTCATCAAATTGGCCAGGCTGGTGTTGAACTATTGACCTCAGGTGATTCACTCGCCTCGGGCTCCCAAAGAGCTAGCTAGGATTACAGGCGTGAGCCACCACACGTGGCCTCAAATAATCTTTAATACTGAGTAACCTTTAGCTAAATGTAAGTCTGGCTAACTTGTCCTACTAAAATTTTTAAATAAATTTTATTAACAGAATAAAATTTCAAAATATGACATTTCTTTCTTTAAAGACTTACAAATGCCTTTGAGATTTGTAGTGTGAATTTTCAGGCAAAATAATATTAGTCATTTTTATTTCCCTTTGGAAAAACTAGATGAATGTTTATGAGTATTTCTGTTTTGGGATGTAAGAATGCATACAAACAGACATATATAATAAGTATATACACAAACAACCTTCCTTCCCCCTTCCTTTCCTCCTTCCCTTCCCTCCCATGTAAAAACAAAACAAAACAAAAAGTATATATACCAACAGACATGTTTACTAATGCATTATTTTTTTAAGTCTAAAAGAACACTTGAATTCAACAGTAGTCACTGTGAAACAGCAAATGTTGAAAATAGAGTGACACTTTCTGCTATATGAACTTTTATATTATTTGATTGCTTTCAGATATGTATTATTTTATAATATAAAAGATAATAAAACCACAGGAAAACATTTAATAGATGTGGAACAAATAGTAAAAAGTTCCACAACTGCCTATCTGCCTAAATAATAAGTTCCCTTAGTTTAAAAACATTAGGCCAAGGGCGTGGTGGCTCACACCTGTAATCACAGCACTTTGGGAGTCCGAGGCCGGTGTATCACCCCTAAGTCCGGAGTTTAAGACCAGCCTGGCCAACATGAAGAAACCCTGTCTCTACAAAAAAATTGGCCAGGCATGGTGGTGCATGCCTGCAATCTCAGTTACTTGGGAGGCTGAGGCAGGAGAATTGGCTGAACCCAGGAAGTGGAGATTACGGTGGGCTGAGATCACACCACTGCACTCCAGCCTGGGTGACAGAGTGAGACTCCATCTCAAAAAAATAAAATAAAATAACCACTATTTTAAAAATATGAATAGTATAAAATATCATCTTGTACATGGATTTAAGATAACTTTTTGTTTAAGTGTTGATTAACAGAAGAGCCAGAATTGTTATATAGTGTTACAGAATAAATACTAAAGTAAGCAATACTATAAAATACCATCTTTTTATAACTTTTATTCCTTTCTGTAACTATAAATGTATATCTTTAACTTGACAAAGTCTAAAAAGAATTAATGGTATGTTTTTGCAATTTAATACTATGACAGCTTAAAAGGGTCTTTTATTTGTTTTTTTGAGACAGAGTTTCGCTCTTACTGCCCAGGCTGGAGTGCAATGGCACAATCTCAGCTCACCGCAATTTCTGCCTCCCGGGTTCAAGCAATTCTCCTGCCTCAGCCTCCCAAGTAGCTGGGATTACAGGCACCCACCAGCACACAGGCTAATTTTGTATTTTTAGTAGAGACGGGGTTTCTCCATGTTGGCCAGGTTGGTCTTGAAGTCCCAGCCTCAGGTGATCCACCCTCCTCAGCCTCCCAGTGCTGGGAATACAGGTGTGAGCCACCACACCCAGCATATTTCAAATTTTTTAATGAGAATTTCAGTCTGTTCTATAAAATCATATCTAGAAGAGATCTTAAGACATAAGTAAGAACTTAATGAATTTCAATGAAAATGGTAATAAAATTAAAGCTAGGATGCATACATTGGAAAAAGTAAAGAACAGGGCACACTGAAATAATAAAAAGCCAGAAATTTCACTTACAGTTCATCCCATTTAATAAGATAGAAGAAATTCTTGTAAGTGCCAACTTTCTTTGACTGAATAGGTTTAAAAAGATCCTTTCCATTGTGAGACAGCGAACATATCAAGTAGTATTTTTCATAACTGAGAAAAGAAAGTTTAACTTGATTTCTATCTTGATAATACAAATTAGTTAACTAATACAAGTACAGTAGCAGTTCTTCCTCCAAAGAGACTAATATCTGGAATAATCTGGTCACCTTTCATTTGAATTTTTAGAAATCCATCTGAAATTTAACCATTGCAAATTCTATGAAAATAGAAAAGAGGTTTGGCAAAGGTGATAAAAAGGGAAATGTATGTTCCTAGGTCCCAGTTTAAAGCATGGTCATAACACCAGCTGGATAATTTACTTCAGTTTTGTGCTCAGTTAGTTACTAGCTTCAGATTTTAGTTTAATGACACTGAATAATGTATTCACTCATTTTTGGGTTCTTTGTTAAACTACTGAAATAGAGTCAGCTAAGCATATTAATAGTATATGTGCCTGACTCGCACAGAGCCGATCTTCCTAGTCTATCAGGAGTCTTCAGTTTATGGGGACAGATGATATTGTATTCTTTCATTAGACTGCAGTGACTCAGCCACTAATTGCCAAGTACACAGCTGGTTGGATACAGTCATGTAATCTTGTAAAGTAGTAGTCTTAGATTAAAAAAAGTTGTATTCTACTTAATCTAACTTACCACTAGCCTTACATGTTAACCACTTTGTTTATATATACAATTTATTTATCATCCTGAATTTATTTCAAATCAAATTGCATTGGTTCACATAATACCCAAGCTGACTATTTGGTTATTTTTCTCAGCTTTATTCCATTTTCCCCTATTCAGCATTTTATTAATTTACTCTCCGTCTTTTTTCTTTTTATTTATTTATTTTTTCTTCTGCCCCATTGTAACTGAGATATTAAGCAGCCTTTACTCTCCATCTTTATCACTGCTTTCTGTATTGTCTTCAACTGGGTAGTTGTTCACCTCATTAGTGTCCCTACATATATCTGTGTGTGTCTACATACAAACATGTGTGTGTATGTGCCTATGGAAAATGTGGAGATTTTTATCCCTGTAATGAAATAACTTCTGATACCACCAGTAGAGTATCCATTTAAATGCGACTTCCAGGAGGGTACAGGTTTTTTGCTACCTTGTACTACTGAATCCCCAGTACTAAGAACAATGCCCATGATGGTGTTCAATAAATACTAACTGAATAAATTAAAACACCACTTTCAAGTCACTAAATTATTATATTTTAATCTAAAGCCCAATTTAAGCATAACTTATGTTTGATATTTCTTCACTAGACTTTTAAAAATAGCATTAAGCTATTATAAAACGATTTCACTATAATCCCAGCACTTTGTGAGGCCAAGGTGGGCAGATCACTTGATGTCAGGAGTTTGAGACCAGCCTGGCCAACAAGGTGAAATCTTGTCTCTACTAAAAATTCAAAACAGCCGGGCATGGTGGTGCGTGTCTGTAATCCCAGCTACCGGAGGGGGGAGCTGAGGCACGAGAATCACTTGAACCCTGGAAGTAGAGGTTGCAGTGAGCTGAGATCGCGCCACTGCACTCTATCCTGAGCAATAACACAAGACTCTGTCTCAAAAAAAAGAACAAATAAACAGCAGTCTTAAATTGCCTAATTTATTAACTGACATTTTCTCTGTTTTTCTGCTGTATTTTCCTGCTTTTTTTGCATGTAAGAGTGATACTTTTTTTTACTAGAAGAGTTTCAAACACCTCTGTAATTTTTATGACAACCACAAAGGTATCTGCTGCTTTTTTTTTAATCAGTCATTTAAACATTAAGATAACAGTGGTCGCTGACATTTTACAAGACAGAATAGTTTCTAGATAAAGCTGCATATATTTTCTTTTCTTTTCTCTTTTTTTAAAACCAGGAACGTCAGCAAAGGGGATGCACATATTTTCTTTTACGCTATTTTTCTTTTTTTGAGACAGGGTCTTGCTCTGTCACCCGGGCTGAAGTGCAGTGGCATGATCATAGCTCACTGCAGTCTTGATCTCCTGGCTTGAGCAACCCTCCCACCTCAGCCATCTGAGTAGCTGGGACTACAGGGGCATACAACCACTGGCTAATTTTTGTTTGTTTTTTTGAGATGGAGTTTCACTCTTGATGCCCAGGCTGGAGTGCAACAGTGCCATCTTGGCTCACAGCAACCTCCACCTCCCAGGTTCAAGCAATTCTCCTGCCTCAGCCTCCCAAGTAGCTGGAATTACAGGCAGGGGCCACCAGGCCCGGATAATTTTGTATTTTTAGTAGAGATGGGGTTTCTCCATGTTGGTCAGGCTGGTCTCAAACTCCTGACCTCAGGTGATCTGCCCGCCTTGGTCTCCTAAAGTGCCGGGATTACAGGTGTAAGCCACTGTGCCTGGCCAACTAATTTTTTAAAAATTATTTTTAGTAGAGATGAGGTTGCCCAGGCTGGTCTCCAACTCCTGGGCTCGAGCAATCCTCCCACCATGGCCTCACAAAGCACTGGGATTACAGATGCAAGCCACCATGCCCAGCTGCTTAAACAGTTACTTACTTTGATACCCAATTACTTGAAATTCCATGAGCAGCAAAAATAGTAAACTGGAGCTGTTCTGTTGTAGCCCATGCTTCCTTGACACTCCTGCTACTTGGGGCACAGTCTGTAGGACTCCTACCAGAATTTGCATGGAGTCTGAGAAGGTCATAAATTGCTGCAGTTAATTGGTCCATGCTTACTTGAACAGGATTTTCAGGATTCAGTGAGCCTAGATATATATATATATATATTTTAAAGTTAATATATTTTCTGAAAAAGCGATGATTATTGCTAAAATTTAAAGATTTAAACACATACCCCTAGTTGAACTCTTGCTAGTGTCGTCTCCTTCAGACAAAGAAGTCACCTACACATGCACACAGACAATAGTCAGAAAATTGACTATGACATAACATAAAATGTCATATACTATGTCAAAGAAACTCTTTCCAGGGGAAACCTCCCAAGTAACTACAGAATTAATAAAACAATAAATAAATAATGCAAAAAGAAAGGGTAAACCACAAATCAAGGTTATTTTTAGTATTAAGATAATCAGAATAAAAATTACTGAAAAATATCACAGAAACACAATAAAATCTCCTTTGCCAATAGTAATTTGAAATCTAGAAGTACAGTATTTTTTTTTCCATTAGTTGTTCTAAAACAACATGATAAGAATATCCTTAAAGATAAAAATCTAGAACTCTATTTATTACCATTTGGTGACTCAAAAAAGTGCTTATAATTATCTAAACTGACTCCCCTCCCATCTACTGTCTGCTCCTTTATCCAACAAATGGGTAAAATAAATAGAAGCCTCAGACAAAATTAGGTCCATGGTAGTTGATTACCTCCAAGTAATTTCATATATATATATATATTTTAGTTTCTAAAAAGAAGCACACAAGAAAGTAGAAAAAAAGAAACCCTATCTCTATATACCAAATGGATAGGATCTCTCTGAGAATGCATGTATCTTCTAGATATCAAGGGGCACACCACCAACATGATTTTTCTATCCTTGATATTTATTGTGGCTTGTGAGAACAACCCCTTCTTTCATCCTTGCAATTAAAGACTTAAACATCCCCATGAAGCAAGTTAATTAAATCCCCTTGGAAATACCATGAGGGACAGCTTTTATTAAAAGTAACAGTATAACCTAAAGGAAAGGCCCCTAACCTGGCGGCTTCTAAAGCATTACAGCTGAAGCCCTTGATCTTTTCAATAGGGAGAGTATTACCCAAAGTAGAACTTCCCCTACTGGTAATCAGAACACTTCCACCCCAAGGGAGAAGTAATAGCTATTACCTTTCAGGTCCTCCAAGTTCAGTATCTAGCCTTAAACCCTAAACCAACTCATTTATGCCAGAGGTCTTCCTCTATACACAAAGGGGTCACAGTTTGACATCCACCTGTTGAATATCAGCGCTCATAAAGCTCTTCCAAGGCAGCCCAACTTCTTACCAAGGAATCCCCACATAACCAAGTAAGTGATTCAACCCAAAAGTAAAAGCCAAAGTTAAAATGACAATATTTTGTCTAGCAGAAAGCAAAAACCTCTTGTTTAAGTACATATTTGCACGTAATAAAATGCTAGTTATCAAAAATACTCACATCAGTAGTTTTATTCCTGGGAAGATTAACTGCCCTCTTTAGCTTCTTAACTGATTCTGTAATGGCAAGAGTCTCAACACCATCTAAAGCACTACAGATTTTTCTTACAGCTTTAATTACTTGATCTACTGCTCGGTGCTGGTTCTTTAAAAATAAAAAACAAAATAAAAATAAGTAGGTGAAATTTTAAGGACCAATTCCAGAGACTAAGTCAGAAATCAGATATTTTAGATAGCCCTAACAGATACCCTCTACTCTTTTGTAATGAAAAAGAAAAGAAATAAGAGCTTTTCAATTGTATAGTTTATTTTGAAGTGGGAAAGGCAAGGCCTGGTTAATTTTCACTTTGTCTGACACAATTATTCATTTGCAAATTGCCATTAATTTCATATTAGAATCAGAAGTAGAAGCATAAATTAGTTAACAAATCACTAAAACTAGAGCTACTTTTTCTTATCCTCATTTAGAAATAATTTCCACACTAAAAATAACCCTTCTCTTCCTCCTGCAAAAGTCTGGTATCAAAAACCAAGTTCTTCAGAGGTTGGTCACATATTAATAACACTGGGCAACATTTACCTGAGAAGTACATAGCTCATTAAGAACATTCTCATATAATGTATGAATTCATAAAACATGCACACCAAACTTTTATGCCAAGTACTGTTAGAATGGGCTGAAACTCAGTACTATACCACCACTTAAAAATTTAAATTTTTCCACCCTTAAGCCTTGGCTACTATAAACCTTCACCTTCAAGCTTAAATGAAACCACCTAATTTTCTTAAATACCCAATTACCCTGCAGTCCTCGGGGCCTGTTTTCTAGCTCCCCATTTTTGCTTACTTGACTTTATTTCCTGCTTCCTTTTATTTTACCTTGATGCAAAAACCTTTCCAATTTTGAAGGTCATGCCATTCTCCTATATTACTTTACATTACTCCTTTTTTTCTTTTTGAGACAGAATCTCATTCTGTTGCTCAGGCTGGAGTGTAGTGGTATGATCTTGGCTCACTGCAACCTCTGCCTCCCAGGTTCAAGAGATTCTCCTGCCTCCACCTCCTGACTAGCTGAGATTATAGGGATCTGCTACCACGCCTGGCTAATTTTGATATTTTTTGTAGAGACAGAGTTTCACTATGTTGGCCAGGCTGGTCTGGAACTCCTGAACTCAGGTGAAACGCCCACCTCAGCCTCCCTAAGTGCCGGGATGACAGGCGTGAGCCACTGTGCCTGGCCTACATTACTCTTTAAGTGCCAGTTATCAATTTATTGTCTATCAGTTCCAAATCCACCCTTCCTCTGCTCTCCTGTCTGACACTAGAGCTAAACTCTACAAACATTTCTCTTTGCCAAGCTAGCGCATTGTTAGGTTTTGTCAATTGAACACACAGAAAGGACAATTCAAGGAAAGAGCATTAGGAAGATACTTTCCATTTGGGTTCCAGCTCTCTCATTTTTTTTAAGTCTTAACTTTTACTACTCAAAAAAAGCTTCAGTTTTCATTTAGCTTTCTGACTCTGTGCTTGTGCCTTCAACATTTCCGCAATGATTTTCTGCTCCTTGATAAGGAAAGCACACTTGATCCTGTCACCAACACATTTAGCACACATAGAAAAACCACAGGCCCTGCTGACATGTTTGTTTTGGACAATCTCATAAGAACTTTAGGTCTCACAGCACGAGCCTCTCAAAGTCTACCTGGATATACACCACAAGCAGATTTTGATGCTTTCCCAACCTTATTGGTACAAGGGTAAACAATTCAATTACCAGGGGTTCAGGACAGCCTAGTTTTGTTAGAGGCTATGTTGTGGGAAAGCCTATGAGGGTATGCCAAATGCCTCAGAAGAGGAAAAACAGCCAGCCTTCTGTGTGTGTGTGTGTGTGTGTGT
>NW_016107354.1:6981613-6983750 GCF_001604975.1 Cebus imitator
GTTTGCTATGTTGGGCTGGTCTCGAACCCCTGACCTCAGGTGATCCGCCTGCCTCGGCCTCCTAAAGTGCTAGGATTATAGGCATGAGCCACCGAGGCCGGTCTAAATTTCTCTTTTCAAATAACTGGTACAGTTTCTGTCTCCTGACTGGCCCACACTGATACATCTCACTACTGACGTGGTCATTTCCCCCACTGCATGCCATATTTTGGCACTGGATATTCATCTAACTTTCTACCCTACGTTCTGTAATAAAAGCCTCAGTTACAAAATATACATGTGGAAAATTCACCATCTATTCAACTCCAAACTTTACCCTATTGGAACCTTAACCACAATATCATATCTGATTTCAACCCCCTTTGCTTCCAGTCCTCACACCCTCATTCCTACTAAACTCTCTTCTGTCTTCCCTACCTCATTCCGACTAAACTCTTATCTGCTTCTTCTACCACACAGCTGAGCACTTTTAGGAAAATCTTACAGATTCAACAGTCATCAGTTTCAGCAGGAACTTCCATGGCACCCAAAATTCCTTTAATCTGCCCTTGGTCAGCTCTCCTTCCCATTCCCTAGAGGATATTAAACCAAACCATTATTACTTGCCTCAAAAACCCTACTGCCATCCTAACTTCATTTTAGCAAAATGAATTAACATCTTATCTTCAGAAAACTAAAGGCCAGGAATAACCAAAAATTCTGCAACTTCCTAGCTGGGCATAGTGGTATGTGCCTGCAATCCTAGCTACTTGAAGAGCAGAGGTGGGAGGATCTCTTGAGCCCAGGAGTTTGAAGTCAGCCTGGGCAAGACAGTGACACCTCTGTTTCTTTAAAAAAGATAAAATAAATACAAATTAAAAAAAAAAAAAACAAACTTCTGCAACTTCTTGATCGCCCCCTAAAATCCATCCAAAAGAAATTAAAACGTATATCCACAGGCTTATACATGAATTTTTATAACAGCATTATTCATGATAACCCAAAACTATAAAGTTTAAGTCCAAATGTTAATCATTTGGCAAAGAAACAAAATGTGAGGTAGCCTGGAATAGTATTTGGCAAGAAAAAAGAGAACTACAGATACCTACTACAACATAGATGAACCTCAAAAACAGCATGGTATGTGAAAGAAACCAGATGTAAAACCCTACATACAGGTATTGATCGACTTACGACCTATGCAACTTACGACCATTCGACTTTACGACCACAATTGCTAGCCACGACTGCTCCGCATCTGGCAGCGCAAACGTTGCCCAGCTGGGCGTATGACAGTGCGGACCAGTTTCCAGCAGCACTACCATCTCCGCGTGCATATAGCCTATTCAACTTACGACCAAATCGTTTACGACTGGTCTGTCGGAACCAATTGTGGTCGTAAGTCGAGCACTAGCTGTAGTGTATGATTCCATGTACATGAAATGTCCAGAAAGGGCAAAGCTATAGAAATAGGAACCAGATTAGTAGTTGTTTGGGGCTGGGACTGAGAGTGAGGACGGACTGCAAATCAGTGCAAGGAAACTTATCTGGGAGTGATGAGAATGTTCTAAAACTGGACTGTGGTGATAACTGTACGACTCTCTGCATTGGCTAAAAATCACTGAATTGTGTGCATATAATGGGTATATTTTATGATATATAAATTATATCTCAGTAAAGCTACAAAAATAAAGGGGGAGTGGAATAAGTATAAGGGAGTTACTTTTTTAGATAAGATGGTGGGAGTGAAGAACTCTCTGGTGACATTTGGGCACTGACCTTAAAAAAGTGTAAGGTGAGCCATGCAAATGTCTCAGGGAAAAGCATTAGAGGGAACAACACGCATAAGCGTCCCCAGTGGGGACCATACCTGGCAGATAATCAAACAGAAAAAAAAGCAAGGAAAGGGGTAAGAAGCCAGATCAGAGAGATAGTGAGTCATACTGTACAGAATCTTGAAGCTAAAATGAAAGCTTTGAATTCTACTAAGTAAGACAGTAAACAGGATTCTCAGCGAAGGACTGATATGATCTAACATTTTTTAAAGGATTTACAAACTTTATCTTTTCAAAGCCCCACCTTCTGGCTCTGATTTTCTCTTATTTTGCTTTCTGCTCTTTTCTTTCCCTTTTCTTCTTCTTCTTTTTTTTTTTTTTTT
>NW_016107354.1:6984735-6996405 GCF_001604975.1 Cebus imitator
AGGAAGGGAAGGAAGGAAGAAAAGGAAGGAAGGAAGGAAGAAAGGAAGGAAGGAAGGAAGGAAGGAAGGAAGAAAAGAAAAGAGAAAAGAAAAGAAAAGAAAGAAAAAGAAAGAAAGAAAGAAGGCAAGCAAGCAAGCAAGCAAGCAAGCAAGCAAGCAAGCAGGGGTAGACACTGGGAAATTAGTAAGAAACTACTGCAACTGACTTGAGTATAGCTTTGGTAATGATGAAAGTGCTCACATTCTAAATGTATTTTCAAGGTAGAGCTGACTGGAATTAGACTGAATGTGGAATGTATAAGATCTTTTACTTGAGATGTCAAGGATGGCTTTGGGGGTTTAGCCTAAGCAAATGGAGGACAAAGCCACCATTTATCAAAAAGGGAAGTAATGAGGTCAGGCTATTCATGTGTAAGGAAAGGAGTATATGAGATATCTCTGCACCTTCCTCTCAGTTTGCTCTGAACCTAATATTGCTCTTAAAAAATAAATTCTTAGGCCAGGCACAGTGGCTCATACCTGTAATCCCAGTACTTTGGGAGGCTGAGGCGGGCAGATCACCTAAGGTGAAGCATTCGAGACCAGCCTGACCAACATGGTGAAACCCCATTTCTACTAAAAATACAAAAATTAGCTGGGTGTGGTGGTACGCGCCTGTAATCCCAGCTACTTGGGAGGCTGAGGCAGGAGAATCGCTTGAACCTAGGAGGCGGAGGCTGCAATGAGCCAAGATTGCACCATTGCATTCCAGCCTGGGCAACAGAGCAAGATTCCATCTCAAAATAAATAAATAATAAATTCTTATAAAGAGAAAGGGAAGACGAATGGATGAATAGATATGAAATATTAAAAGTTCAGTTTTGTACATCTTAAATTTGAGATATTAATTAATCAGACATTCACATTAAGATGTCAAGTAATAGATATTTGAGTCTGGAGTTGTGGAAAAGGTTAAGGTTAGACATATAAATTTCAGAGTCAATCAGTATAAGGATATACTAAGATCACCTAGGAGTGAATAGAGAGAGAAAAGGTCCTAGAACTGAGCCCTGGAGATATTCTATTGTTTAGCAGTCAGGAAGATAAGGAAGAAGCCACAAACAAGAGTGAGACAGAGCAGCTAATAGAAATAAAGAAAGCAAGAAAGTGGTATCCCAGAGGCCAACTAAATATTTCAAAAAGAAAGACACGATCAACTATACAAAAAAATGCAGACAAGGTTGAGAAGAATAAAGACGTGGTGGGTGCAGTGGGTCACACCTGTAATCCTAACACTCTGGGAGGCCGAAGCAAGATCGTTTGAGCACAGGAGTTCAAGACCAGCCCAGGCAACATAGGGAAACCCTGTCTCTACAAAAAATATAAAAATTAGCTGGGCATGGTGGCATGTACCTGCAGTCTCAGCTGCCCAGGAGGCTGAAGTGGGAGGATTACCTGAGACCAGGGGGTTGAGACTGCAGTGATCTGTGATCACACCACTGCACTCCAGCCTGAGCAACAGTGACACCCTGTCATCCAACCATCCAACCAACCATCCATCCATCCATCCATCGATTAGGAACTAACTACTGAATTCAGGATCATGGAAGTCCAAATGATTGAAGTGGGTATATAAGAGAATTGGAAGAGAGGAAATTGAAGCAGCAAAACCACTCAACTTTCAGAAATTTTACTGCAAGGAGAATAGAGAAATGGTGTGGTTCCTGCAGGGCGGCAGGGCATTAATTTTTTTTTAAGATGGGTAACTCTCTTCTTCTTCATCTGCAATGATTTTCCTGGTGACCTCATCCTGTCTTACGGCTGCAAAATACCATTTACATTCCAATGACTCCCAAGTTTATTATCTCTAGCCTGAATACTCCATACAAAACTCCAGATTCTAGTAAACTCCAGTCTACTAGAGATATTCAATAAACATATTTGAATAAATGCATTTATATGCTGGTAAGAATGTACTAGTAGATAAAAACCTGGAAGCCATCCTGTACTCACACTCTTTCCTCTTCTCTCACATCTCATCACCTATCAAAATCTTTTCAATTTTATTTCCTAAATATTGTTAATCAGTTCTCTCCTTTTTAGCTTCTCCATGTTCTTTACCTTTCACTTGGACTACTACAAAAACCTTTTTAAATAGTCTCTCTGAAACCAATCCCAACCTGAAATCTAACTTCCACAATACAGCCAGAGTGATTTCAGAGCACAGGACTAAGCAATTCACCCAACCCACCCTAGGCTAAAAACAACTTAAGTGGCTAAAGCAGGAGTCAGCCAGCTTTTTCTGTAGTGGGCCAAAGAGTAACAGTTTATGTTTTGCAGAATATACGATCTCTGTTCCAACTACTCAACTCTAGTGCTGGAGCACAAACGTAAATGACAAGAGACAATATGTAAAAATAAAATGGGATGGGGCCAGGTGCAGTGGCTCACCCCTGTAATTCTAGCACTTTGGGAGGCCAAGGCGAGTGAATCACTTGAGGTCAGAAGTTCAAAACCACTCTGCCCAACATGGTGAGACCCTGTCTCTACCAAAAATAGAAAAATTAGTCAGTCATGGTGGCACACATCTGTAATCTCAGCTACTTGGGAGGCTGATGCCGGAGAATCACTTGAACCCAGGAGGCAGAGATTACAGTGAGCCAAGATCACATCACTGAATTCCAGCCTGGGTGACAGGATGAGAATCTGTCTCAAAAAAACAGAGGTGTGGTTTCGTTAATTTTCCTTTATTTACAAATTAGAAAGTAGAATGGATATGGTTTCCTGACCTAGCAGATAAAGCAAAATTCCTTAACATAGATGATAAGGATAATAATCACATAGCTATCTCCAATGTCATCTGCCAATCTACATTTCATACTTTGTACTCTATCACAGAATTGCTTATACTTCCATGTAACTATTACACCTATCTGCTTTTGTTTATATACCCTTCCGAATTTTCTTCTGGCTAACTCATACTGCATAAGACTTGGCTCAGGCAACACCCCTTCTAAGAGGCCTTCCTTGAACCCTCAAATTAGGTAAGGTGCCCTTCCTTGATCTCCCAAAGAACTCCAAGGCATACCTCTATAATACATTTTGCTATACTATATTGAAGTTTCGTTTAAATCCCTCACCACTAATTTTTAAGTTCCTGATAGGTGGGGACTAGCTCATTCATTTTCATAACTCTAGCATTCAGCACATAGTAAGCATCCAATAAATGCTTTTAGAATTGAACTGAAAGTTCTTCTTAGTAACAGAGCTGAAGTGACAATAAACATGTTAACTTCAGCATTACTGTAAATTTTTGAGGTAAGTTAGGTCCAAAAACAAAACATGAAACATCAGTGTCAAGAATGTTTGACAACAAACATCAATGTCAAGAATATTTTGGCTGGGCACAGTGGCTCATGCCTGTAATCCCAGTACTTTGGATGGTCAAAGCAGGCGGTTCACTTGACGTCAGGAGTTCAAGACCAGCCTGGCCAACAAGGTGAAACCCCATCTCTATTAAAAATGCAGCCTGGCCAACATGGTGAAACCCTATCTCTACTGAAAATACAAAAATTAGTCATGTGGTGGCACATGCCTGTAATCCCAGCTATTTAGGAGGCTGAGGCAGGAG
Source organism: Cebus imitator (assembly GCF_001604975.1). NCBI lineage: Eukaryota > Metazoa > Chordata > Mammalia > Primates > Cebidae > Cebus > Cebus imitator. The sequence continues at coordinate 6,988,346 of NW_016107354.1, forward strand.
AATTACTTGAACCAAGGAGGCAGAGGTTGCGGTGAGCCAAGATCATACCACTGTGCTCCAGCCTGGGCAACACAGGGAAACTCAGTCTCAAAAAAAAAAAAAGCCTTTAAGCTTTAATGACTGCCCTATTGGATTTCGGACTCGCATGGGGCCTACAGCCCGTTTGTTCTGGCAAATCTCTCCCATTTGGAATAGCTGTATTTACCCCATGCCTGTACCTCTCTTGTATCCAGGAAATAACTAACTTGCTTTTGATTTTACAGGCTTATAGATGGAAGGAATTTGCCTTGTCTCAGATGAGACTCTGGACTTGAACTTTTGGGTTAATGCTGGAATGAGTTAAGCTCTTGGGAGACTACTGGAAGGGCATAATTGTGTTTTGAAATGTTAGGTCATGAGATTTGGGAGTAGCCAGGGGCAAAATGATATGGTTTGGCTCTGTGTCATCCCCCCTCCCCCGACAAATCTCACCTTGAATTGTAATCCCCACATGTCAATGGCAGGACCAGATGGAGATAACTGAATCATGGGGGTGGTTTCCCCAATGTTGTTCTCATGATAGTGAGTTTTCATGAGATCTGATGGTTTTATAAGGGGCCCTGTTTGTTCAGCACTCATTCTCTCTCACTGCCCTATGAAGAGGTGCCTTCTTCCATGATTGTAAGTTTCCTGAGGCCCCCCCAGTCATGCTGAACTGTAAGTCAGTTAAACCCATTTTCTTTGTAAATTAAAAATATATATAGTTTTAAAAGTCATAAAATATTTAATCCAATGTCAACACTAGCATTTAAGAGAAAGAAGAAACAAAAATCTTTAAGTCATTATGCCAAAATGGGAATTAAAACTTACTTCAATTTGAAGAGCTAGTTCCACTTGGTTGTGATAAGAACCTAAGAGTTCTTCAACAGGGTGTCTGAAAGAAACAAGTTATTGTGGCTGAAGGATGCTACATGCAAAATGATTGTTTTAATCACCAAAATAAGTGTATTTGTATCCAAAAACAAAGTCTGAAAACCTGCAATTAATGATTTAGATTATATACCTTGTCATGACTTCTTTGTAAGGTTTTTCTATTTGATACAGGTATTTGTTTAAATCCACAGGAGTTTCATCATCTTCTGTCTAAACAAACACATATACACAAAAAAATCAAATCCAATCTTTGGTCTTTCTATTGTCTAAATATAGTTAAGTATATGATAAAAATCTCGAAACTACAGTGTTTTTCTGAGAACTGAAAATAAAATTCTATCAGAATTAAATATTATGTGTAACTGATTCAGAGAAAAAAAAAGTCAACATCCTGAAAAAAAAAAATGTTAAATAGAAAACATAAATGCTTTCAAGTCTAGTTTCAGATATATAAATAGCTTTTAGAGAAAAAACTACTTCTGTTCTATATATAGAGAACAGAGAGCTAAAAACACTTTTATGGCTGATAGCCAACTGAATATGGGGTAGAAAACAAATGGGGTAGAGGACATTTAATTTTCTGCATTATTTTTTCTAATGTTAATTTTCCCTCCACTCCCCGTCATGAACAAGGTACTCGTCTCTTCTACTCTAATTATACACTATGCAAATGTAATCAGTAACATCATTCCTGGTCGGGTGCAGTGGCTCATGCTTATAATCCCAGCACTTTGGGAGGCCGAGGAGGCCAAATCATTTGACGCCAGGAGTTTGAGACCAGCCCAGCCAACACACTGAAACCCAGTCTTTACTAAAAATACAAAAAAAAAAAAAATTAGCAGGATGGATTGGTGCATGCCTCTAGTTCCAGCTACTCCAGAGGCTGAGGCATGAGAATTGCTTGAGCTTGGGTGGCAAAGGTTGCAGTAAGCCAAGATCACACCATTGCACTCCAGCCTGGGCAACAGAGGGAAACTCTATCTCCAAAAAAAAGAAAAAAAAAAATCATTCCTTAAGAAATTGAAAAGAAATGTTACCAATGACTGCCAAAATGTACTAAATTTTGTGAAATAGTCTTGAAAGAAATTGAAAGAAAGAAATTGAAAGAAATTCTGCCTAACATAAAAGCAAAACTCAAGAAAACCAAGAAAAAAAGAAAGTAGACATCACTGATATTTCTCCATCAAAAATTCTACCAAATGAAGAATAACTTTCTTTTGAGATTAAAATTCAATTATAAGTTCATCAAGGGTTCAAACAGTAAAACAAAATGGCTAAATTTCCTGCATTCTATTTTGCTTTAACCTCAAAAAAAAAAAAAAAAGCACTGAAAGCATTGTTGTTTTTTAAAGAGCATCCACCTGCTGAAGTACTGAACTTTTAAAACAGAGAATTAGTTTTCATTTTGTGATGAATAATTTATTTTTCTCAGTTTGGTACAAAGGTCAATGTGGATTTTCTTTTCAACCCCAACCCATATTTAGTATTTAAAATTTTTCCTTCTTCCTCATTTTTCCTTGACTCACCCTCATGTTTTCATTCTTGTATAGCTATTACAAACCAAACTTAATTTCTCCACTTTGATTTTCAAATATGCCTCTACCTCTGAGGAGTATGTTACCTAAACCTCCGTGATTGAAAATCTCTCCTCATTTGCTAACAGGTTCCTGTTGAGGACGAGTTCATCACCCCATTCCAACCATGAAATCATGAAAAATGTACAAGTTGAAAATTGGCTAATTACCAGAATTATTCAGATTCAAACAAATGCAATTCGGTTATAAGTTACACACTTACTGTTCGGGCCAGATTTTGACACATTGCACTGTAGGTCAAGAGTTGTAGTCTAATTTCTGTGTCCCATTTTCGACAGTTTTGAATATGTTCATGACTTCCAAGGCAATGATTACTGTTAAAATATATTAATTATTCACTATTATTTTATTCAAATTAGAAATTATAAAGGTGAGGGTAAAATCGAAATTGCACCTGCATCAGAAATTAAAGAGAATGGTAAAATACAGAAACAGTTTTAAAATCAAGTGTGAGCATTTAAACAGAGAAATTATTCTGTACAAGAGTAAATGTAAAAAAGAAAGAAGATGAAGACAAAGATGCAGAAGGAAGTAAGAAAAATAGGGACAGGGCATTTCTAGAAGGCTAGGAGAATAAAATCTGTAAAACAACTAGACTAAATGCTAGATATAATAAATTACCTGGATAAGAAAAAGGTTCATATAATGATTATTTCAGGCAACTAAAAGGAAATCACAGCTAACTGCTGTGTATAAAGTAACAGTGCATGCTGCTATAATGATGTGACTATTGACTCTTTACAGAAAGAACGACCCATTATATCACTTATTAAGCAACTGCCTGCCATTCTTCTGTAAAAACTACAAGCTCCTTAAGGGAATACAATGTCTCACTTATCTCTGAAACCCCACCACTGTCTTAGACATGATATCTTAGACATTGTATATTTCAATACAAGTTTACTGATTCAATAAATCAATTCAATAGGACCCGATGTATTTCTGCATCATAAATTTAACTCGAAATTTTTCTAGATTAAACCATTAAAAATGAAATTTCCAAAGATGTTGCTCAGTAGTTAAATAAACTTACTTCTGCAGCACTTCCTCTTGACCGCAAACTTTCAAAACATAGCTGCCAACATCTACTTGATTCAAGTCATCATGTACCCAGCAAAGGGCTTGCATAATAATAATTTCTACGGTAGAACTCACTGTAAAAGAGTTAGTCATCATTCTTACTTGCTCATATGTACTTATTCAAGACTGTATTACTTATAATTTAAGACAGCACTATTCAATAGAAATGTAATGCAATCCACAAATGTAGGCCACATTTATAATTTCAAATTTTCTAATAGCCACGTTGAAAAAAGTAAATGGAAAAAGGTGAAACTAATTTTAATAATATGTTTTATTTAACCTAATACAGTTGGTCCTCTATATATGTGGGTTCTGCACCTGTGGATTCACCAATCATGGAAAAAAACATTTGAAAAGAAAAAAGGTGCATCTGTACCAAACATGTACACACTTTTTTCCTTGTCATTATTCCTTAAACAATAAAGGATAGCAAATATTTACATAGCATTTACATTGCATTAGGTATTATAACTAATTTAGAGATGATTTAAAGTATATGGGAGTATTACATATTGTATTCCTGTATCAAAACATCATGTTAATCCTTCTTTGATGCTTTAAAAAAAAGATCACCTGTACTCCATTTATATGTATACATATATATATATATATATATACACACACACACACACACATACACATACCATGTACCCATACAAGTGAAAATTTTAAAAATTAAACAAAAAACAAATACAGTACAGAGAAGGATGTGTATCGATTATATAATAATACTATGTCTTTTATATCATGGATTTGAGCATCTTTGCATTTTGGTATCTGAAGGAGGTCCTGGAACCAATCCCCCACAGATGATATTTAGCAGTATCTAGCAAACAGTGATTTAAAATAAATTATAAGAAAAAGATTCACCATTTTAAATGTTTGACATTTGCCTGGTAAATTTTCCAATGAAAAATAAAAATACAGCAGGTAAGCTATATTTTTTAGACGGGGTCTAACTGTCACCTTCACTGCAGTGAGCAAAGATCAAGCCACTGCACTCTAGCCTGGATGGCAAAGTGAGAAGAGTGAGACTCTCTCAAACAACAACAACAAGAAAAACCCACAAAACTTTTCCTTTAACAACTAAAAGAATAATTGTTACAGTTAACTCATGTTTTTCTGTTTCAGATTTATATTTTTTCAAAGGGCCTTCAAAAGTACAAAGCAGGAAAGAATGTATCTGAATATTAGACACATTCCTAGCTATAACCAATAAAAAAAAAAAAGGCATAATTCTTAGGCCAAAGTACAGTAGAAATACAGGATCTCATTCCTCAGTTGGAATCCCATTAAGATTACATACATTATGAAACACAATAAACTCTGCAAGGAAATAAAATTAGTTTTTAAAACTAAGAAAACATTTCCTATAGACTTAGACATCTCTAGAGAGGATACCCATACCAAGTTTGGAAGAAAGAATTAAACCAAAAGAGAATTATCTTCTCCTTAGAGAAACTTAGCAAGACATCTGGAATTTCAATTTCACTGACAGCTCTTTAGAAGCAAACATGCTTCCTGTTATAAAATGAAGGAGAAAAATAAAAAATTAGATTGTAATGAGCTTTTCTATCTAATGCTTCTGGGTCCTGGGCCAAGAGCCACTGATTAACAAAAGTTACTCAGCACTTTTCAGAGAATTATGTATTTATAAAGGAAACCTGTTTCCCCATTAGTTCTAACCAGAAAACTATCCATATGAACACCAGAAAGACACATGATAACAAAATTGGTTTATTAAAAGAATGATAATATTGATATTTTAAACATTTCCCCAACAGAGCAAAACAAGAGGCTTGGGGAACTATAAACCTACCATCGCATGTAAAAGTAACTGGTAGCTGAAATCCTTCAATTTCAATGGAGACCTTCACACTAGCATTTTCTCCACATGTGTTTCTTTGCAGTGTAACTGGACTTAACAAATAGCCTGGATTTGTGCGGTGACTGGTAAATGGAAATTTGGTCTTCAATCTGTTCACAAGAAAGAAGTTAAATTCTTTTTTAGAAAGCTTCATCTGAGGGCTCTTAACAAGGCTTTACATGTTTACAGCCACTCAGTTCTGTGTTTGTCCAACTCTAAAGCAGCTCATGAACTGCAATGAATGAACTCCTGTTGAAACTCCAAATACCAGCATTTTCCTTTTAAATAAAAGAAACCCAAGGAAAAGGAAGAGATTACTGCCAGGATCTCTTTGGTAACATTATCAACGCCACCCAAGCACATGCTTGGATGAACGGCATTAAATGAGGTCTTCTGCTTCAAATTTTTTTGCCACAGAGTATAATTACACAAAATGGTACCTTTTAAATTATTGTATAGGCAATGTAGACCTAAAACTGTGATGGTCAAAAGGATAAAACGTTTGTTGTCTTAAAAATTTTTTTCTTCTAAGGACCTTTTTCCTACAAATGTTATTTTTGGCTGCTAGATGATGAACAAAATATAGACAATGGTTTTTTACAATGCTACAAGGCCTTTCTTCCCGCAAAGTGATTTCTAAAACTTAGGGAATTGAAAGAACTGACTGTGAAGGTATTCATAGGAGCAACACAGTTTAAAATTAAATACATGAATGTGGTGTATTGTTCATCTCCAGCCAGCAATGCTGTTATCATAAGACAAAACGAGATCTGATAACTTCTTTACGCTTGTGAGCTCTTTTAACTGACTTTTTTCTAGAGGTTAGAAGACAGGTGCCAGTCTTCTCATCTGCTTTTCACAGGGCGATGAATAGAATGAATGCTAGAAGTATTGTATATTTGCTTCTCTAGAGATTAAAATAATTAAGCCACAGAAGTAGAATAAAATAGCTTGAGCTGACAGAAAAAGGCTCTGGAGAGGTAGCAAATGTAACCATTAGTTCACAGCCTCTAGAGCCAGACTACCTTTGTTTGAATCCTGACTATACTACTTATTAGCTGTGTGAACATACGAAAGTTATTAAATTTCCTTGTTGCTTCAGTTTTTTCTTCTATAATCTGGGGGTAATGCTACCATTTATCTGATAGGGCTGTTATGAGAATTATGTGAATTTAGTTTACAAAGCATTTAGAACAGTGCCTAGTACATGGTAAGTGCTTTAACTTTGTCAAACAGATGAGTTAGTGAAGGAATAAATCTGGTTTTTGCACAGAAATCTCAAGCAACACAAAGGATCCAAAATTAAAAATATAATACACCTTTTCTTAGACTCAGGTATTCCTTTATAGCAATACAAACACTAAGACAGATGCTCACATCAAATCATGAAATTAATTGTATGAAATGTTAGAGAATGTTTTTATATCTAAGCAAGCTTTCAATTTTCAGAAACCCTTAAGGATGACAAAAGAAAAAGCAGAAATTCTTGATGATAGCTCAGACAAGAAGTTATTAGACAAAAATCCCAGTGATAAAACTTAGCTTTGTTTGAGGAGGAAAAATTTCAGTGATAAAACTTAGCTTTGTTTGAGGAACTTAGCTTTACAAAAGTAAAAGCAGAAATTCTTGATGATAGCTCAGACAAGAATTTATTAGACAAAAATTCCAGTGATAAAACTTAGCTTTGCATTTCCGTTTCTTAAAATAAGTCCTTTCTTTTACACAACAATGTGAACGTAATTATGTCACCGAATTGTACGCTTAAAAACAGTTAAAATGGTAAATTTTGTTATGTATATTTTGTCACCATTTTAAAAATGTTTTTATAATGAGTCCTTTTTGTATTTACTTGGTACCATGGAAGACACCAGGTCCAGAAAATATACTAATTTCCTTTTTCTGTAAAATTGACTTTCTAATCTCATGGTTTGTCTGCTTTATAAAAATTGCCAAAAAACAAAAAACACCTAAGAGGTAACATTCCTTACAATTGAGGTTTTTTTTGTAAGAAAATGTTTAAACATGCAAAATCAAATTAAATTATTAAATGAAAAACTGCTGTCTGAGTAAATTATTAACTTTAAATAAGACCAGATAAGGTATTTTTATGGATCCTCTAAGCCACACACAGTTTGGTGTTCTTAAGTAACTACCTATAAAGAGTATTTTTTTTTTTAACTCTAATTTTTATTTTCTCTAAAATTTCTATTTTCCTAACACTCAAATAAAAGTCTTTATCTGTTTAATATGGCTCTGCAGTTCAGGAAATTCAGTATGTCTATGCAGAAACAAAAATCCTTTATGGAGCCAAGTGTAGTGGCTCACACCTGTAATCCTAGAATTTTGGGAGGCCAAGGCAGGTGGATCACAAGGTCAGGAGTTTGAGACCAGCCTGACCAATATGGTGAAATCCCATCTCTACTAAAAATACAAAAAATTAGCTGGGCATGGTAGTGTGCTCATTTAATCCCAGCTACTCAGGACGCTGAGGGAGGAGAATCACTTGAACCCGCGAGGCAGAGGTTGCAGTGAGCCAGGATTACACCACCATACTCCAGCCTGGGAGAGGGAGTGAAACTCTGTCTCGAAAAATTGAAAAAAAA
>NW_016107354.1:6996565-7005422 GCF_001604975.1 Cebus imitator
GCAGAGGTTGCAGTGAGCTGAGATAGCGCCATTGCAGTCCAGCCTGGGCAACAAGAGCGAAACTCCATCTCAAAGAAAAAAAAAATCCTTTATGGTTTATTTTTCTACTTTTGTATGCTCAATCAGACTAAAATTCTGCACCGATAACCAATCATGCAAAATCAGAAAATAAAAACAAGATAAAAATGAGGGTTTTGAAAGATTTCAAGTGAATTAACACTATTCTATAGGAAAGTACAGTCAGCACTCTTCAGAATAAAATTAACCAAAAGCAGAGCTAAAGTCCTTGAAAACATATAGGAAGTTCTTGGGGTCAAGATACTATTATAGGATATAAATATTATATATATGAATATATGAATATTATACATATGAAGAAAAGAGACCAGAAAGCTATTCAGAAAGACAGGTATAGCGTGAGTTTCTCATTTTATCCTAAAGGACCACAAATAAAGTGGCAATAACTTCTACTGGTATTTAATACTATTAGAAGAACTTTCTCGACCCGGTATGGTGGCTCATGCCTGTAATGCCAGCACTTTGTGAGGCCAAGGTGGGAGGATCACCTGAGGTGAGGTATTCAAGACCAGCCTGGTCAACATGGTGAAACCACATCTCTACTAAAAATACCAAAAACAAATCCCAGGTGTGGTGGGACATGCCTGCAGTCCTAGCTACTCGGGAGGCTGAGGCAGGAGAATCGGTTGAACTTGGGAGGCAGAGGTTGCAGTGAACTGAGATCACGCCACTGCACTCCAGGCTTGGGGACAAGAGCAAAACTTTGCCTAAACCTAAAATACAATAAAATAAAAAAAAAAAAAAAAAAAAAAAAAAAAATTTTCAGCACCTATAACTAGAAGATATAGCAAGCTTTGTCAATTATGGTAGGTGTAAAAGAAAAAAAAAAGGAAACAAAAAACTCAGTAATAATGAAAAGTATTCCTGCATCAATGTATTATAGAATCTTAAACTGAAAAGATCACTAGTCCAACTCTTTAATTTCACAGATGAGCAACAACAACAACAAAAACCAAGACCTAGACCTGGCACTAAATTTCATGTCTGCTTTACATTTTACTTTAACGATAAACAAATATCATTCTGACAGCCTGACACTAATTTCATAGCTGAATTTAAATGAATAAAGGATATAAAAAGTAAAGAATTGGCTTTCTAATTAAAAGCCTAAATACTTGAGTTTTTTTGAGACAGAGTTTTGCTCTTGTCACCCAGGCTGGAGTGCAATGGTGGGATCTCAACTCACTGCAACCTCCACCTCCCGAGTTCAAGCGATTCTCCTGCCTCAGCCTCCCAAAGTAGCTGCGATTACAGGCGCCCGCCACTATGCCCAGGTAATTTTTTTGTATTTTTAGTTGAGACGGGGTTTCACCATGTTGGCCAGGCTGGTCTTGAACTCCTGACCTCAGGTGATCCACCTGACTCGGCCTCCCAAAGTGCTGGGACTACAGGTGTGAGCCACCACGCATGGCCACCTCAATACTTGTTTTAAAAATCCACTGCAAAATGAGCATACTGGAAAAAACAGAGCCACTAATCTCAAAGGACATCTCACCTCAATCTCCACGGACATCTCACCTCAATCTCCACGGTCACCACAGGAAAACAAGAGAATTTTCCAGAACATGGCTTCAAAAAACCTGTACTACTTCTTACTGCTCTAATATCTGTTTCAATCATAGTCTACTAACGAAAATAAAATTACAAAAAGAACTCATTCTCTCTTTAGTCCATTCACAGTTTAATATCACATAAGTGTGCGTGTGTGTGTGTGTGTAAACAAAAACAATCATTTTCAATTAGTGGCAGAGTTTGTATAAATAGCTCTAAGATTCAAATGGGAGAAAAAAGGTAGGTCTCAGAGAGCCTAACTTTTCAACTTGCAAAGCTTAAATATAGTAGTTACTTAACATGGCCTAACAGAAAAATACAACGCCTGTTTGGGGAGAGTAATATTTGCCAAGAAAAAGTGACTCTACAGATAATATTTTTTTTTCCTAAGGTATTATGAAGAAAAGAAATGTTGGTTAAAATGTAACATAAAGGAAGGCAGAGTTTTAATATCATTAATGGTCCAGAAAGTCTCATTAAATATTAAGTCCTTTAACATTAATGTACATACTCAAAAATGATCTGGGAACCCCAAATCCTGCTATACTTAAAGTAGACCACACTGAAGACAATGCTGGATTCAGAAAAAAAAAAATCTCCCAATGGTGTTCTACTTCCCTTTTTTAGGTAACAGATCTCTCATCCTCTTGGCCACAAGGTTTGTTGTTCCACTCTTTCCCCCTGTGAGATTTTCCTATCTGGCTAGCTAAGGGGACTCCTTTTTTGTCTCTGCTACTGAGACCATTAAATTGCATGGAGGAAAGGCAGAGGAAGAAAAGTGAGGAAGGAGAAGGAAAGGAAAGGGAGTGGACAAGGAGAATCGAAGGAAGGGGGGATAATTTATAGTAAGTGAATTCCTAAATCTTGCTGTTAATGAACTCTGCCCCAACCTTCCTCTTCCTGCTATTTGGATTTGTGAACCAAGACATGACCCTTTTTAAAGTCAAGATGGGTTTCTAGCACTTGTAACAGAAGTCATGACTAATATAGTGCTATAATGGGCATGCTTAACCAGAAGCAAAAGAGAGTTGGTTCTATTATTGATATTACTGAATAGCCAAGTAAACTTCATTAGGTTACTTCTCTGAGTCTCAGTTTCCTCATCAATAATGAATATTAGACACATTTAAGATTAAGAGAATATTTTATACATGTGTTTTTCTAAACTTCAGAAAATATATTTGCTCTTCTAAACTTGCCTATTATAATATCAGTTCTTAAATATGTAGAACAGTATTTTGAATGCTAGAAAGTTTATAGCAAAATTAAGTTTCTCTAAAACAAAAGTAGGCATTTTTTAAGCATACCAAAACTTACAGGTAGGTCATATTTTCACTGGTTATTATATTATCAGTCTATGGTCTGACCTCAATTTTTTCTTCTAAACATTAAGAAACCTAACAGGTGAAGATACAAGTTCAACTGTAGTTTGTGGTAACATGCCAATTAACTCTGACTTGAAATTTTAGCCACAAGAAGAAAATAATTAAAATTTTTAAAATTTTAGAATTACTAGCATTAGATTGGTTTGCAAGTCAATTTTTCAAACAAACATTTATAAAGAAGAATACCTTACTTTGTAATGGATTGACAAAAAGCTGCCATCTCCTCATTCTGTACTTCAACTTCCTGAAGAAGAGAACTTGAAGCTGGCAAACTACTGGTCCCATTTGGGTCTTTCTGTAATTAAAAGTGTTTTTATCTTAAAAGTGGAAGATGCACAAAATGCTACACAGCAGCACAGCACAAACACATTTTAATGAAAATATGTACAAAGCTATGGAGTTAAAAAAATATATCAATAACAAACATTTAAATTGTATATTTCTATCTTTGTAAAAGTAATGTCAATTAAGCCTTATTTTAGTTCATTGGTTTTACTTGCTTAGTAGTAGAAACAGGCAGTACTGGTCAGAATGGAATGCTAAAAACCTTTCTATTCAAAATATTCCTAAAATAAACACTTCAGAAATTTTATAGCTAAATGAAATTAAAAGATTACTCTGTTTTAAGAAAATGAAGAGATCAAGCCCATTTGGTACTCTTCTAATAAGCCAGAAATTCTATATATTCAAGTAGGCCCCAAATTCCAAGAAAGCAGATGGTTCTTTACGTAAGAGAGAATGGGCATTTTCTAGGTTGATAAACTTATACAAACATACTCACAGTCTCTCAAAAATTAAGTTTACATCTCGTCAAAAACTGTTTACAACTTTTAGGGAGACCAATTCACCACCCAAGCATAGCCAAACAGCAGGGTCCACTAAGAGTGTTTTGATACTACATGAAAGTATTTGATTTGGTGCAAATTTCAAATATAAATTTCCTTTAAAATTAGAACTGGAACATTCTCAATTCAAAATTCAGTGAGAACGAAGTGCAAACCTTTCAAGAGCTGTAACAGATTTCAGTGACCATGGCGCACACACACACAAAATTTTTTTTTTGAGACAAGTACTCATTCTGTCGCCCAGGCGAGTGCAGTCATGTGATTATGGCTCACTGCAGCCTTGACCTCCCGAAGTCAGGTGATCCACCTCAGCCTCCCAAGTAGCTGGGACTACAGGCATGGGCCACCCTACCTGGCTAATTTTTGTATTTTCTGTAGATATGGGGTTTTGCCATGTTGCCCAGGCTGGCCTCAATCTCCTGGGCTAAAGCAATCTGCCTGCCTCAGCACTCAAGATGATTCTGTGTCAGAAAATTAAACTGAGAATTTAGGGCAACAATTCCTTTAAGAGTTTCCTTCTTTTAATATATGTCAGAGCCCTTTCTGCTAGAATATGATATACACATTTGGAGAAAAAAATAAATGCCTTGAGTTCTACAAAACCACAACTAAAAGTAACAAGTCTCTTGGGAAAAGAGAGTTAAGGCGAACTACTGAATTATCAATGTAGCCAAGTATGGTATTGCATACTTGTAGTCCCAGGTACCCGGGAGGCTAAATTAAGAGGGTCACTGGAGCCCAGAAGTTTGAGGCCAGCCCAGGCAACACAGTAAGACCCCATCTCTAAAAATAAAAATAAATTTTTGTATCAATATAACTCTATAATCAAGGCCCTAACTAAAACAATAACATGTCCTTATAAAAATACTAGCACAGCTAAATGTCTGCTCCCATTTGCACCAAGCATTACATACTTTGAAGCCTAAAACTCTGTGGCTCTTGTTTCTCATTCGAGATATGAGTTCTTTAGGGCATATGCTTCTAGTCAACACTAATTACAATGAAGTTAAAATTACAGTACCACTGTGGGAAGCCAAAGCAGGTAGATCACCTGAGGTCAGGATTTCGAGACCAGCCTGGCCAACATGGCGAAACCTCATCTCTACCAAAAATACAAAAATTAGCTGGGTGTGGTGACAGGTCCCTGTAATCCCAGCTACTCGAGAGGCTGGGGCAGGAGAATCACTTGAACTTGGGAGGCAGAGGTTGCAGTGAGCCAAGATAGCGCCACTGCACTCCAGCCTGGGCAACAAGAGCAAAATTCTGTCTCAAAAAGTTCTACAGAAGGCTTAGTGTTTTCCTAATATCTTCATATAGTGCTAGAGGTTTCTCTTAGGTTGTAGGAAGTTTGTTTCTGATTATTTCAAAAAAGTTAATATGTTGGGAAAGATTATGTCTGAACTATTGCTACTTCCCCATTATACTGACAGCAGTCTCATAGTTACCAATCACTTATCAATCAATTTGTATTACAGAAGCAACCACTGTGGCAAACAGACTATATTACTCTAAAGAATGGGGTTTTATATTTCCTAGCAAATCCTCTGGTTTCACACTCCAAATCTGCTGCAATCTAATCCAATCTTATTTCCCAGAACTTCCCTAAAGATTTCTATGTTCCAGTTAGCTTGAATCATATCCTGTTCCTATAAAACACAAATTGAGCTATCCCGCCTCTGGACCTTTCCTTTCACCTTCCTCTTAAACTTCCCTTACCATATGTGTCAAAAATCTATTAATTTTTTAAGGTCCAACTGAATGCAACTTCATCTACAATGCCCTTCATGATTACTCAGAATGAAGGAATTCTTCTCCCTGTACTTCTAAGTACTTAGTCTGAACCAAACGTCGTATTGCTACATCCTGTTTTATATTTGTCCTAATGTGAAAGCTCCTTGAGAACATGAATAGTATTTTGTTGAATTTTGTATTTTTGTATCCAGTTTAGAAGCATTCAGTCATTAGCTCAATGTGAACTTCTGGTTCCCCCAAAACAACTTAAAATTCACTTACATATGACGAGTGAATTTGTCATAGAAATAATAAAATCAAAAAAGCTCTATTAGGTGGGAACTATTATAACTTCCATTTTATGAAAAAAAATGAGGAACAGATTAATTAACTCACAAGGTCATATAGCTAATACAGGTAGAGTGTGAATTTCAACCCAGGCAGTCTGGTTTCAATCCCACATGTTTAATCACCATGTCAATCTGTCTCTCAAAATAATATCCTAAAAAATTCCTAAAAACACAACGTGAAAAATAACATTGTGACCTTTGTGGGAGCAGTGCTGTGGAAAACCTGAAGCTTTGCTTGACCCAAGAATCATCTTTCCCTGAAGAACTGCTCTTCATGTTTTACTTACTTTAAAAACAGATTCTGAATCTCCTTAGATGGCATTTTAGGATTTTAAAAAAATAATAGTTGCATTTTTTGCAGTGCCTCTCATGAATTAGGTCCTTCCTTTCATTCAGGTTACGAGTTTGAATTGACAAAAACTGAATATAATAATTATCTAGTCATACATCAAGGTAAGAATAGAATCTGGAAAGTTAACGCAAATGTTTTGTCCATAAAGGGTAAAAAATAGCTAGGCAGCCAATATTTCACCTCAAACATTAACAGTTTTAGGTTTTTCCCTCTACTCTTTCTGGAATAAAAAATACATATATTTTACATCCATCCCCTTAACCCATACTCCAATTCCACCTCCAAACTCCATACAAACAAACCAAAGCATCAAATCTCTTTTCTCCATAGATCTTACAGCCTTTTCTGCTGTAGCACTCAAGACTTTCTATTTTGTACTGCATTTATACACATTTACATTTTTGTCTCCCCTTTCTAGCCCAAGTTATTTAATGGTGAAGTCTACAAATGATTAATATTTGCAATCCTCACATTGTATACCCACACAAATTTTTTAACAAATAAAACAGGTATATAAGGCCAGGTGTGGTGGCTCATGCCTGTAATCCCAGCACTTTGGGAAGCCAAGGTAGGCTGATCACAACAAGGTCAAGAGATTGAGATCATCCTGGCCAACATGGTGAAACCCTGTCTCTACTAAAAATACAAAAATTAGCTGGGCATGGTGGCACATGCTTGTAGTCCCAACTACTCTTGAGGCTGAGGCAGGAGAATCGCTGGAACCCAGGAGGCAGAGGTTGCAGTGAGCAGAGATTGCGCCACCGCATTCCAGCCTGGCAACAGAAAAAGAGGGAGGGGGAGGAGGAGGGGAAGGGGAAGGGGAGGAAAGAACGAAAGATATATGATAATAAGAAAACACTACCAATGCCATTAGCCAATACATGGAACAAAGAAAGAAGTTTCCAGGGGAAGATACAAAGTTCTCACCTCATTCTGACTGACGCCAGGCTAGAATGCAATGGTGTGATCTCAGCTCACACAACCTCCACCTCCCGGGCTCAAGCGATTCCCCTGCCTCAGCCTCCCGAGTAGTTGGGATTATATGCACGTGCCACCATGCCCGGCTAATTTTTTGTATTTTAGTAGAGATGGAGTTTCACCATGTTGGCCAGGATGATCTTGATCTCCTGACCTCATGATCCGCCCGCCTCAGCCTCCCAAAGTGCTGGGATTACAGGCGTGAGCCACCATGACCGGCCATTATGCTGTGTTTGAAAATCTATGTAGATGTTTAGGTCATCATCTAGAAATGTTCTACTCCAGAAATATTATATTCTAGAGCTAGATACAAAGATTTAGGAATCATCCAATTTCTGTAATTCTTTACAGGGAACTCTCTCTGCTTACTGCCGTCAGCATCCATCAGGATCTCTGAGAGAGCAAATTCTCGGTCAAAGCCGTCTTTGCGTCAAGCTCTGTTAAGAGGAAACGGTCTCTTGGGAAGCTAAGGGAGACATAAGGGCCTGTATCTGTGAGGCACAGAACTGGGACATCTCTTTATTTTAATACATATGGAATGGCTTATGCAATTATGAGCTGACAACTCTCCTGATCTGCACTTGGCAAGCTTGAGACAAAGGAGAGCCAATGACATAGTTGCAAAACTCAGGAAGGGCCAATGCTTCCGTTTTAGTCCAAAGGCAGGAAAAAAATTGATGATCCAGCTTAAAGGCAGTCAGGCAGGAGGAGTTTCTCCCTTACTCTTGGGAGGGTCATTCTTTAGGCCTTCAACTAATTGGATGAGGCCCATTCACATTAAGCAGGGAATTTGCTTTACATAGCTGACCAATTCAAACATAAATCTGACCCAAAAACGCCCTCATAGACATAGGCAGAATAATGCCTGATCAGATATCTGGACACCCCATAGCCTAGTCAAGCTGACACATAAAATTAACCATCACAGCATCTCAATCATAGACAGCCAAGGAGTCACATCACTACAAGAGTCTAGATCAGTAGCTTCCAATCTAAGTACATTGGAGCCCCAAGAATAAAGCACTGACCAAGGGAAAACAAATAAAGAGTTATTAAAGACAACCAATAATAAAACCTTTGGAGGAATGCCTATATTTAGCTAGACAAAGAAAAAGGAGTCAAAAGTCACAGGAAGAAAAATAGGAAGTAGATCTACCCAGGGAAACAGAATAGAGTTTCAAAAAAAAAGGATATAGTCAATTTTTTAAAAATAAGCAAAAGGGCTACACAGTGAATATGGGTCAAAGGATTGGCAATTCTGCAACATAATGGGAATAAGAGGAGGAGAGCAAGAGACTAGAAAGACAGTGAGTACAAATTCTTTTTTAAAGGGTAATAACTTTAAGTTCAGGTGTGGCAGCTCGTATCTGTTATCCCAGCACTTTCGGAAGGAGGCGGATAGCTCTAGTCCAGGAGGTGGAGACCAGCCTAGGCAATACGGTGAAACCCTGTCTCTACTCAATATACAAAACTTAGCCAGGTATAATGGCATGTGCCTATAGTCCCAGCTACTCAGGAGGCTGGGGCAGGAGGATGGCTTGAGCCCAGGAGACAGAGGTGGCAGTGAGCCGAGGTTGTGCCACTGCA
>NW_016107354.1:7005992-7007253 GCF_001604975.1 Cebus imitator
TTAAAAGAAAAAAAATGGTTCAGAGTTGGCAGAGGTGAATTTGGAGATTTAAGGAAAGTGGTGAAGGTTTAAAATAATTCACAAAAATTTATCAATGAATACTCTGTAAAGTAGTTACAAGAATATGGGGAAGCTTTATTCCTATACAAGTTCAAGGTTCATGCCATATTACCCTGAAATTATATGGAACACAACACCGAGTTTTCAGTAAATGTACTTTAAACATTAAATACATGTTACTTTTCAGAAGGAAGTTGGTTACATCATTATTTGGACTTTTTTTTTTTTTTTTCCAAAGAAACGTACATGTACTGTTCAAATATACTCAGCCAGACCATGAAAATCACATTTTATTTAACTTTCCCCTTCATTAAAATTAATAATAGACATTTTGCCAATGGGGATATGTTTATAATGTTAATACAATTAACTTTTAGAAAGAGTTAACAACCATAGAACTTTGCAAAACCACTTCTATGAAAATAATTTGATCCATTACTAAAATTCTTTGAAATTTGCTCTAAGTAGTTAAATTCATAGCTATTAACTAAAAGCCCGATTTAAACTTAAATTGTCAGAAGATATAGTTTTAAGTAGCATGTCTTTTCCTGGTTTTGGTCACAAAAAAATTGAACTAAAGTATTTAGATGATTATTAAGAAAACAAAGGACACTAGATGGAAACAGGAAGTAAGCTTGCTGAGTGAGAAGAAAAATACCCTCTGTAGTTTTCACCACAAAGCATAAAATTCTTACAGAAAATGAACACTTAAGCATGTACAGTAATTATAAAGCATTGCAATATTACTTTCCAATAAAAAATATGAAGGAAAAGTTTGTATACAGACAGAGATGAATGGTATGTGAAAAATTAAAAGCTCTGTGCCAATGAATTGTCATGGATTTCCAAAGACAGCCAATTACCAGTGTTCAGTTTATCTCCCTAATTTGGTCTACATCAAACCAAGCTTACATTCCTGTACACAAACAAAATGATGAAATCTTAGCACTAAGAAGAAGGCTTAGAACTTTTTCACATAAAAATCCTTTCTGGGCTGGGCACAGTGGCTCACACCTATAATCCCATCGAGGTGGGTGGATCCCCTGAGGTTAGTTCAAGATCAGCCTGACCATATGGTGAAACCCCGTCTCTATTAAAAATGCAAAAAGTCACCAGGTGTGGTGGCAGGCACCTGTAATCCCAGCTACTTGGGAGGCTGAGAGAGAAGAATTGCTTGAATCCGGGACACAAAGGTTGAGGT
>NW_016107354.1:7007343-7020469 GCF_001604975.1 Cebus imitator
ATACCAAGCCTCTGAATAAATATCTCAAGTAATTGTGTTTACAAGTCTTAAATTTAGCCTAAAGCTGCCTCCTAACATATTTTAAGTTCAGCCTAATGATTTCTATTTCTGCACATATAGGGAACTGTAACATACTAACTGGCTGTGTAAACAAACTGTAATCTACTCTTGTGCCAATCACCAAGTTTTGGCCAATCAAGGGTGGCTAACTGTTCAAAGCACATTCAAATAAGGCAAACGTCAAGCCATAACCAATCCAGCTATTTCTGTACTTCATTTCCATTTTCGGTATGTCACTTTCCTTTTCTGACCATAAATTTTCCACCACATGGCTGCACTGGAGCTCCCTGAACCCATTCTGATTCAGGGGCTACCCAATTTGTGATCTCTTCTTTGCTGAATTAAACTATGTTAAATTTGTCTAACATTCTTCTCTTAACACAACCTGAGAGCAACCATCATGAAATGTCTCTTTATAAGTTCCTTTGTAGATATTTAACCATGAAATTTGCCTCCTGAATTTTCTTCCCCGTTGGTTCTTGTTCTACTTTTTAGGACAATGGGCTTTAAAATTGAGCTACTAAAATGAATTCTCCATTCACAGAAAAAAATATATATAAACAAATAGGACTTGTCTGGCCAGGCGAGGTGGCTCACGCCTATAATCCTAACAATTTGGGGGGCCAAGGCGGGTGGATCACTTGAGGTCAGGAGTTCGAGACCAGCCTGGTCAACACAGTATAATCTCATCTCTACTAAAAATACAAAAATTAGCCAGGCGTGGTAGCACACACCTGTAGTCCCAGCTATTCGAGAGGCTGAGCCAGGAGAATCACTTGAACCGGGGAGGTAAAGGTTGCAGTGTGCCGAGATTGTGCCACTGCACTCCACAGCCTGGGTGGCAGAGGGAACAAACAAACAAATAGGACTTGTTTAATTTTAAGCTTTTCTATGCAATGTATTTTAACCTTCAGCCCTAACTACCAGTTATTTCTCTTTATTTTTTAGAGACATGGTCTCATTCTGTAGCCCTGGCTGGAGTACAAGGGCCTTATCATCAGAGCTCACTGAAGCCTCAAACTTCGGGGCTTAAGAGATCCTCCCACCAAAGCCTCTTGTGTAGCTGGAACTAGAGAGCTGCATGTCCCAATATGCATCGCCACACACAGCGATTTTTTTTTCCCATAGACACAGGTCTTCCTACATTGCCCAGATTGGTCTTGAATTCTGAGCCTCAAGCAGTCCTCCCATATTGGCCGCCCAAAGCACTCGGTTTACAGGCATGAGCCACCACACCCACCCTAGTACCAGTTGTGTCTATTATAATCTAGCACAAATTGTCAGATAATGTAACACAAAATAGTATACTTAATATATTTAATATACTGTTTTATAAGAGCACCGTGACTTTCAGGTATTCTACTTCCCGAATTGGTTTGAAAATGTATGTCCAAAATACAAAACCTTCAAAAATAAAAATAAAAAAAGAAAGAAAAGTCTATTTCCTCTTTCAAATGACAACTTCCCAAATTTTAACTATTATTTCTGAAAGGGATCTAGTCTAGCCAACTTTATTTCATAGATGAAGAAATTTAGATTCAGCGATTTAACTCCAACTAATACTCTCTTCTTCAGGCAAAATACCTCAAACAGGGTGGGCATAGTGGCTCATGCCTATAATCCCAGCACTTTGGGAGGCCAAGACAGGTGGATGGCCTGAGGGCAGAGGTTCGAGACCAGCCTGGCCAACATGGTGAAACCCTGTCTCTATTAAAAATACAAAAATTAGCCAGGCGAGGTGACAGGCTGTAATCCCAGCTACTCAGGAGGCTGAGGCAGGAGAATTGCCTGAACCTGGGAGGCAGAGGTTGCAGTGAGCCAAGATCACGCCATTGCACTCCAGCCTGGGGGACAAGAGCAAAACTTGGTCTCAGGAAAAAAAAAAAAAAGAATACCTCCAACAGTTCCTTAAATGGCATAAGTTATAGGCCTGAAAACTATAGTCTTCTCTTTTCAAGACATACTCTAGGCTAGGCACAATGGTTCACACCATAGGGGAGACCTCATCTTTACAAAAACTTAAAAAAAATTAGCTGGGTGTGGTGGAGTGCACCTGCAGTCAGTCCCAGCTACTCAGAAGGCTGAATTAGAAGAGTCATTTGAGCCTGGGAGGTAGAGGCTACAGTGAGCTGCGATCACACTGCTGCACTCCAACCTGGGTTAAACAGTGTGAGACCCTGTCTCAAAATAGACATACTTCAGTTTCCTTACTGGTGGCCCCTCTTAGGATACACTCAGACAAAATTATTAGATGGGATTTGATTAGAGTATAATGGAATGATGAACACTTCCTCAGTCATGCTGCAGTTAAATTCCTCTAAGACTGGCAAGCAGCCTAAGCCACGTCAATTCAGATAATTCAGACAGCATGCTATCAGTAAAGCTATTGACATGCTACACTGTAGTAATCTAGCTCCAATCTCTGATTGATCAGCTGATCAAGTCATATTATTGATTACCCAGTCTCTAACTCATATCTCTCATGATCTATTTGCTTATTACTTTAATTCTTCCCCTATACTTTAAGATCTGGGAACATGTTTCTGCTAAAACTAATCCTGTCTGGCAGCCTAGTTAATTAATTTCTAGAGTCTGAGCGACTAGCAGCTCTCTGTAACCACCACATGACTGATTACCCAGATCTTGCTAGGTGAACTTCTTTCTATCTTTAGGAAAGTACCCATCCTCATTATTCCTCCAAGATACTTTCTTAAAGCACCCCAAATAAGGAAAATATCAAGATGGTACTGTGACAAATATTTTAGATAAGCAGGAAAAGATATATGTACGGAGACTTACATGGGTATCACATCTCTGCCCCACCAAAGGAAAGGGTGGAGAACACATGTGTTGAACTAGAAGTGACCAGTCTAAACTAAAAAGGTCAAGCAGGGGCAGGAAGTTGAGTTTTGCAATGAAAGCATTAGCAACCTATGCTTTGGGTTTTGAGCTGAAAAGAAACTGTTCCCAGGATACTCTGTTTTTATAACTTTGCTATTTGTCTTGTCATTTCCCCAACTTTATAGGCTCCTAAAGTATGAAGAAACTTTAACGTTATCTAGTCAAGAGGTCCCAAATGTGGGTCTAAGGTAGTAACACATTTGCTGCATCAGAATCACTTAAAGTTTTGAAAAAACAGGTATCTTCCCCTAAAAATTTCATACTGTCTTTTGGCACCCCTTCCCCCAAATCAGGACCGAGTAGGCCTAAACTCCATAGGATACTGTGACATATAACTAAATTTGGGAAGCCATTTGAACAATATTTGAATATCTCTTATGACAGAGAACTTACTCCTTCCGAAATAACATGTTGTATCACTGAAGGGCTGGCTGGGCTCAGTGGCTCATGCCCTATTTCTGGCACTTTGAGAGGCCGAGGCGGGCAGATCACCTGAGGTCGGGAGTTCAAGACCAGCTTGACGAACATGGAGAAACCCCATCTCTAGTAAAAACACAAAATTAGCTGGGTGTGGTGGTGCATGCCTGTAATCCCAGCTACTCAGGAGGCTAAGGCAGAAGAATCACTTGAACATGGGAGACGGAGGTTGCGGTGAGCTGAGATCACACCATTGCCCTCCAGCCTGGGCAAAAAGAACGAAACTCTGTCTCAAAAAAAAAAAGGGAGGGCTTTTAGAGTCAGATGGGTTTGAATGTCAGAACTTTGCTTCTTACAAACAGTTCCGTGGCCCTCTCTTTGACCTCCAACTTGTTATGGAAATTTTCAAATATACACAAAGTAGAATAATAGAATAAACACCCGGGTATCCATCATTGGCTTCAACAATTATCAACATAGAGCCAATCTTGTTTCATCTATAAGCCCTCCAAACCCCAATACCTCACTTGATTTTATTACATTTCATTTGTAAATGCTACAGTATAATCTCTAAATATAAGACTCATTATTTAATTAACTGCAATACCATTATTATACCAAAATATTAACAATAATTCCTTTTTTTTTTTTTTTTTTTGATGGAGTTTTGCTCTTGTTGCCCAGGCTGGAGTGCAATGGCACAATCTCGGCTAACCACAACCTCCGTCTTCTGAATTCAAGCCATTCTCCTGCCTCAGCCTCCTGAGTAGCTGGGATTACAGGTGACCACCACCATACCCGGCTAATTTTTGTATTTTTAGTAGAGACGGCGTTTCACCATGTTGGTCAGGCTGGTCTCAAACTCCTGACCTTGTGATCTGCCCGCTTTGGCCTCCCAAAGTGTTAGGATTACAGGCGTGAGCCACTGCACCCAGCCAATAATTTCTTTTAACTTCTTTACAACTCAGCTTCCTCAACTGTAAAACAGGGATGGGTCACACTTTAGCCTCAGAGGATTCTTGTGAGCTGTCTCAGTGATTAAAAGGAAAATGTAGAAGTCGTCTTTGGCTTTAGCCATGGTGGTAAAAAAATAATAATAAATAAATAATTTGGTTTGAATATGTACAACATAAATAAAAATCATGTAAGTTCTTGGGTTCCGAATCCCAGTCTTGGAGCTTTGGACAGTAAATAACCTACCTACCCAGAAACCTCAACCTGCTTAAGATAATGACTACATTATATCTAGAATGGTAATGTCAGCTCAGCTGGGATAATCTATTTCTCTCAGTAGGTAAATGACTTTTCAACAATGGGAAGTTCAGAATTTAAGACATAATTAAATTAATCAAGGTAATTTACAAACATCTGTATTAACTTCAAGACAATCTATTTATTGTAACTACAATGCATTCATTGTCAGGCTCTGCTTTCTACCAGTGCAAGGGTTGAGACTCAGCTCAGCTCCCTACAGAATAAGAGGCTTCCTTTTCTTTGATAGCAAGACTGCAACTTTTCATAGCCCCAGTCGGTCTCCAGGTTCTAGGGAGTTGCCCTTCCCAAACAACTATAAATAGCTGACATCTCAAATCCATTCTGACTCTAGGCACTAAACACAGAATTCATTTCTCTGATGAATAAAATGGAGACTCACAGTTGGAGAGTTATCGCCCTATTCGAAATTGACCCAAACATGAATCCAGCAGTGACCCAGGCCCTGTAGGATGGGAAGATCAGGGGGACCAGTGCCTTCCCTCCACCGCCCTTTTTTTGGAGACAGGGTCTTGCTCTGTCACCCAGGCTGCAGTACAGTGGTGCAATCATGACTCACTGAAGTCTCAACCTCCTGGTCTCACATGATCCTCCCACCTCAGTGTCCCAACTATCTGGGACCACAGGAGTATGCCATCATACCTGGCTAATTTTTTTGTAATTGTGGTAGAGACAGGATCTCATTATGTTGCCAGGCTGGTCTCAAACTCCTGGGCTCAAGTGATCCTCCCTTAGTCTCCCAAAGAGCTGGGATTATAAGCATGAGCTGTCTAAACCTAAACACCTATTTTTCTTCCTCCCAGGCATCTAAAATGGTTTTTTAAACTCAACAAATCAACATAAACCTATTCAAATCATACAAAATCTGTTCCTCCTTCCCCATCTAAATGCTAGTTAACTCCCAATGACAAAAATAGTAGTTTGGTACTGACCTAATTAGCGGAATTATATAATTCACACTAAAGTAAGAATGAGGCTTAAACATTCCCAGGATACACAGATATAAGAGCTAAACACAAATCTGCAATGGTACTATTTCATTCTTCACTTTTATCAATACAAGCGTTTAAAGTGAGAGTCCTTTAAATTGCTCTTCTTTCTCTGAGGTTATTTTTTCCTTCATTGATTTATGGTTAAAAACAACAAAACAAAATGTGTGAGAATTTCTATAATGGGGCTAAAAACCAAAATTCTTTACTTCTGTTGAAAAAAATGAAAGGAATAAGGAAGAGAAAGAAGGGTTCATATGTAATGAGGAGACATGGAGAGACAAATTTAAAATATCTTAAATGCCTCTCAGTGACAGCCAGATCATTCATTAGAGGCTTTTTATTTACAATCCTAGAAAAATATTAATAATAAGCAATATTTCAATTGGCCTAATCACATTTAATCCTTTGCCACACAAGCAAAGAATTAAAGCACACTTGAGAGCAAAGAAAAACAAAATGAAAAATAAAAAATATTCCTTTTTCTTAACAAATTACACACACAAACATGAACTCTGTGTTATACTAAGTTTGAGAAGTTAGTAAGAAAAGACTATACCTGAGATATATGGCCCTGGACTTTTGCAAACTGAGTTGTTCGAATATTTAAAGACTGGCTTCTTGTTACAGTTGCCACAGAAAGGGATTTTCCATTCACCTTTCTTTCAAGATGACAATTTGCTGGCAATCTCTCTTCAAGAAGAACAGCATCCCAAGGATCCTTTTCGAGCAAGCTTGAAACATTTTTCTCTTCTTCATGGTCTAATATCTCCACATTATCCACTTTAGGCTTACTTAGAGGATCCAAGTCTAACCAGTCAAATTTACTGATATCCTCAGACTTTGGAGATACCTGTAGATTGCTGACTTTTGAATCTGTTATCTCCAAATCAGTCCTTGCTTTCCCATTTTTTAAAAATTCTGATGTACTAGCTATTTTGTCAAATAGTTTTGCCATGTCAGGACTGACTACTGGACGACAGATAGGTAAGCTTCCTTGTGGATGAAAGGGTGTGGCAGGTGTTAAAGGATATGGGAAATATGGAGATTGTCCCGGAAGACTTAAATATATAGGTTCTGTAGATGGAAAAGTGGGCATTCTTGGATTGAAGCCATTCTGGAATGCAGCCTGTTTACTGTAAGTAGAAGGATAAATAGAAGGTAAAGCGTAAGTGGAAGGCCCAGATAATCCAGGTGGCCACTGTCCTCTCTGAACAGTAGGTCTAAAGTACAGCTGTGCTGAAAAAGGGCTCAGAACAGGAGTAACTGGCAATACAGGTGTTTTTCTAGTCTCGAAACTGTCATCCAGCAATAGTTTCTCAAGTTCAGCTTGAGTGAGCTTTTCTACATCAATATCTAATGCTCTTTTTTGGGAATCTGATTCGGGAAACACCATGAGATCATAATCCTGTTTGTTATAAACCTGTGCTTTTTGTCTGGTGCTACTTGACAACTCAAAGCCTCTCTGATTGTCAGTAACTTGTCTATCCTTTTGCAGTTTTGCTAAAGCCTCTGCTTCCATCTGTAATGCTTCTTCTTTGTCCACATCTTTTGCTCTTGTTGGTTCCAGATGTGAAGATGGACATTGTTTAACTCCGCTGTTGCTGGATATCTGAGCCATGTCCTCTAAAAAGACCAAACCTTTTTTTCCCCAATCTATTCTTTTCTTGTAGCTTCCAAAATAGCAAGACCTATACATAAAAATAAACATAACACTCAATTAGATTTCTAAACATATTTTGTTTGCAACTTACCCCATATGACTTAAGTCTTAAAGCCACTTAGAAAAATATACAATAAAATAAACAAAATAAAACAGTTGGATGAAATCTTGGTGAAGGAACACAACACCTCATACAGTATTGGGTTACAGAAGATGTTCCGATATACATTACTTTACCCCGTTTCCTGATCTAACTGGAAAGCTGGCATAGTAAATGAAATTTAGACGCTTTCATTTTAGCAGCCACAATGGCTACCATATTAACCAGTGGTACTTCTGGGAGAATTCTTAACATGAAATGACTTAAATGCTAGTCACATATTTCAAAGAGTTCAGACAGGGTTTGCCATTATGCAAAAATAGAAAGTCAAAATGGTTTTTGAACTTTCGCTATTTGTTAAATTGCTCAAAAGTCAATTAGCAATAAAAACATCCAATACCTAAGTCAATAAAATAGGAAACTATTATTTTATCAAAATACTTATGTGCAAAACTGATTAAAATTTTATAATCCTCCAGAAATATTAAAAATATATAATGTAACACGGATTTAAGTAATAGGACTAGAGTGATAATACTATTAGAAGTTCTGAGGTAATCTTCCAATCAAAGATTAAATTATAGCAGAATTGGTCATAGTTTTAGTTACAATTCTATTCTGATTATCTGCAATTAAATCAATAGTTATAATACCAAAGTTTCTCCTTTTCAAAATCCTTAAATATTTATATTCATGAAAAGACAAGAAGATAATTTTTAAACTTTCTCATAGATTAGCTTATAAAAATTTATACTCCTCTATTTAAGACACTTAATTCAGACCAAGATTACCCTGTGAAGCAATATAACCAACTGAAAGGTTGCTTAGCTACTCTGTATCACAGGGCATGTTTCCTGCTTCTAATCAATATGATGCAAGGGTTAAATATGGGTCCCTTCCCTGGAGTCACATCACCTTAGTTTAAGAAGGTATATGACCTTGGGCAAATGAAAACTTTTCTGTATGTCTTAGTTTCCTAATTTTTTAAATGAAAAAGTATCAATCTAAATTAGTATACAGACTAAATGAAATAATACATGTAAAAGTGCTTTTATTGGCCTTGAGCATAAGTACTAAATAAGTGGTACATATTATTAATCTAATATGGTTTGCGATATATCTAATTTAAATACCTATAAAGAAAGCAAGCTCCTGTTTACATTCTATGGTCTTTCTTTCTAGCAAACACAATGCTTACCTACAGTATACGCTCAATATATGTGTGATGCAAGGAGGTAGAGAAAAACTCAAAATGAACTCAAATTAATATAATACAAATGAAAATCCTAAGTGTTGAGGTAATACTAAACAACAACAAAATTAGTGGGTAGGACACGAAGAAAGAGGAATTCAAAGAATGTCCTTGGAGTATTATTTTGCAATTCCTTCATACAACTATTTTCTCTTCTGTGATAGACTACAAATCATGGGCACAATGTATACTTAACATATGTACACTTCACTGTATATAAACTTTATATCAAAAGAAAAAGCTGTAAATATTGAACTACTGCTAAATATGTACGAAAAACTTAGAGGAAAGACCTAATGTCTACCACTTACTTTTGTTGTTATTGTTTAGAGATGGGGGTCTCACTATATTACTCAGGCTGCTCTTGAACTCCTGGCCTCAAGCAAGCCTCCAGCCTCTGCTAGGATTACAGGCATGATCCACTGTGCCTGGCTCTCCTCCCATTTCAACACAGTACTCTCACCCCATGGGATGTGATTTTGTTGCTCCTCCCATAAAGAGGAGGGATCTATTTCTTTACTCTCTAGAGCTGAGCGGGCCTTGTGACTTGGCTTTTACCAATAAAATGGAAAGAAGTAACACTAAGGGAATACGAGTTCCAAATCTTGGTCCTAAGAGGCTTTACTACTTCAGCTCTTTGTCTTTTGAAATGCAGCCACTACCATGTGAATGCTCACTGAGGATAATAGAGGCCAGCTAACAGCCAGCACCAACCACCAAATATGTAAGTGATGCCACCATCTTATCTTAGACCATCCATTCACACACAGTTGTGATGACCACAACTACATGAGTTCCCAAAGGTGAGACCAGCAGAAGAAACCACCCAGCTGAGCTAAAGCCAAATTGCTAACCCACAGAATCATTTTGGAATGGTCTGCTACATAACAATAGAAAACAGATAAACTTTTTCTTATTACTTTGAGAAAATAAAATGCAAGTCACTTTATTATTTAGCAAATTTGTTTCAACTTCTAGCACCACCACCACTGCTACTACCACCTCCACCACTGCTGCCGCCGCCACCGCCACCACCGCCACCACCACTACCACTACCACCACCTCCGCCACCGCCGCCGCCACTACCACCGCCACCACCACCGCCACCACCACCTCCGCCACTGCTGCCGCCACCACCACCACCACCACCACATTCCTTCACTTATGCTCCAACAATGAACGGTTTTCTTTTCCTTTCTAAGGCGACCTCCTCCAAGTATATCCTTAACCCCACTGAATTCCCCTCCACTTCATTATCAATGATTACCTCCTTTACATTGTTAATTTATTTACTTGCTTAGGATCCTATGCCACAAAAATACTTATGGTTTCTCCATACTGAAGGGGGGCAGGGAAATACAAACATTCCTGTTTAGATTCCAGTAGCTTCCATTTTAATTTTCTTTTTTCACTGCCAAACTTCTCCAAAGAGTGACCTAGAAAATCTTTTCTTTACACATTCTGCCTTGGAAAAACTCTACTTGTCCTTCAGGGCCAGTTCAAATACTGCCCTCTCTCTTTAGCTTTCCCTAAGCAGCTCTTATCAGAATTCAACTTTTTAGATCAACCAAAACATTTTTATCACAGCTCTCTCTTCCTCCATAGACCTTTTGCTGTTTTTGCCTATTCAACATCTTTGCTTCTGGTTGTAAAATGTACAGCTTCAGTTTTGGAGACTGATAGCCCTTTATCCCACACAGTTAAAATAGAACTGGCCATCTCTGCCCTTGTCCTCTATCCCCATCCACTCCGGAGGATCCAAATCTGGCCCATCAGATTAAACTCCTGGACTTTCGCTGAAACTATTTGGAAAGAAAGTTTTTATTTGAGCTTACTAAACTCAGATATAAGCCTGGCCTTGCTGTGGCCATCTTTGTCACTACTTGAGGAGATACTGCCTAAGAATGTGTCCAATCCAGAAGAAAACAGAGCTAAGGTAAAACGAAGAAGGACTGATTCTGGCTAATATTACATTAAGCATCTGGATCCAACCATGCCCAAGGCCAGCCTTTCATTTATGTAAGCCAGTAAGTCTCCCTTTTAGCTTAAGCCAGTTTAAAATGAGTTTCTGCCATAAGAAAAAATGTCCTGATTCACAAAGAACCTGTGAACCTGTGTGTCTACACAACTACCTAAAATAAGCTTAAGTGCAAAGGCCAACTTTGTTCATTTTTATAGTTCCCTACAACATTTAAAAGTACATTGCTTAATGAATAAGAAACTTAATTTACTGAACGTGTGGGTTTTTTTTTGTTTGTTTGTTTTAGACAGGATCTCATTCTGTTGTTCAGACTCGAGTGCAGTGTCACCCTCTTGGCTCACTGCAACCTCCGCCTCCTGGATTCAAGCAATTCTCCTACCTCAGCCTCCTGAGTAGCTCGGGCTACCACGGCACACCACCACACCCGGTAAATTTTTGTAATTTTAGTAGAGACTAAAAGGTTTAGTAGAGACTAATAGGGTTTTGTCATGTTGGCCAGGCTGGTCTTGAACTCCTGACCTCAAGTGATCCGCACACCTCAGTCTCCCAAAGTGCTGGAATTACAGGCGTGAGCCACTGCATCTGGCTAAACATATGTTTTAACAACAGGGAGTGAAGGCTATTGGACATTCTTAAGGCATTTCCAATGGCACAAGAGTATGGATATATGGTAGGAAAAATAAGTCAAGTATAATCACTTGTTTTGGAACACCATAGTATACTGCCTGTTTTTCACAAAATCAGATGTATTAAAACAAAATAACAGCCAGGCATAGTGGCTCATGCCTGTAATCCCAGCACTTCGGGAGGCCAAGGCAGGCAGATCACCTGAGGTCAGGAGTTTGAGACCAGCCTGGCCAACATGGTGAAACCCCAT
The DNA here is from genome assembly GCF_001604975.1 of Cebus imitator. Taxonomy (NCBI): domain Eukaryota; kingdom Metazoa; phylum Chordata; class Mammalia; order Primates; family Cebidae; genus Cebus; species Cebus imitator. Next base: position 7,018,856 of record NW_016107354.1, read on the forward strand.
CTCGACTAAAAATACAAAAATTAGCTGGGTGTGGTGGTACTCGCTGGTAATCCCAGCTACTCAGGAGGCTGAGGCAGGAGAATCACTTGAACACAGGAGGCAGAGGTTGCAATGAGGCAAGGTGGCCACCGGACTCCAGCCTGGGCAACAAGAGTGAAACTCTGCCTGAAAAAATAAAAATAATAACATTTTACAAAAAGAAAGGCTACTTAGATAGAATTCATCTTCCACAATACCAATTTGTTATTTAAGTATTCTCCTTGCTGTCATATTTGGTAATAAACAACACACATTATTCTGAAAGAACGATCTAGATTCTTTAAATGAGTTTGCAATAGTTTATTCACTGGAGAATACACTTGTTCTAAATATTTCAGATGATTGGTAAATCTCATTTACTGACAAAGATATAAAATGAGTCATTTGAAATACATTTTAATAGTGAGTATGGGTTTTTCTCACATCACCAATTTATTCCCTTGCTCTATTTCTAATACCAACACCCAAAGTAGTATATGCTGAAGTAAATTCAACTCTAAGTAGTAAAAGTGAGCTGACTGCAAGCAGCTAAGTTACCAATTTTAGTTTTCCAAGAGGTTATCATGCATGCATACTCAAATGGCAATAAAAGGACTTAACAGATTATCCAAAAGTAACCCTGTGCTTTAGCAATTTTTCTGGGGCTGCTGCATTGACATGCTCCATTAATTTTTTAAAATAAAACTTCATTTGATGACAAACATTTAGCAGGAAATAATTTCCTACATGATCATTCAAAATGAAGACTTCAATGCTAATGTTCCCCTAATTCAATCTGAGAAAGACAATACAACTAGTATTTGAATGAGGACTGCATATCATCTGCCAAAATTTTCCTAACATGAAGTAACCCAGTGAAGATCACAAGGCTGTACCTACTTTAAAATTCTTCAAAAGAGGGCAATTAAACTATTCAGTTAAACGTTTGGACACCATTTGCATATTCCAAAACAGAAGAATTAATTTAAAAGTTCTTGGCTTCTTCTGTGTTAGACATTCATTTACAATTTAAATTTAAATCCCAGAAAACAGAAAAAAAGCAAGCTGGTGCTGCTACTCATCTAAATGTTTCCTGATCTTAAAATTTCAAGACAACTAAGAAAATGAAAAAATAATTATTTGAGTTGAATAATACAGATATCTGTCCTCCAAAATGAAAATAAACCTTAAAGGAAAATAAATTATAGTACCTCCATGGAACTGATTTTTTTTGGGGGGGACAGAGTAATTTGAAGTTTTGTTTCACATATGAATTTTTACGAAGCATGTACATTTTATAGTATACTTAAGTAGAGGTTGAGCATTCCTTATCCACAATGCTTGGGATCTAAAGGGTTTGGGATTTTAGATGTTTTTGTTTTTTAGAATATTTGCATTATAACTTTATTTACTTATTTATTTATTTAGAGATGGAGTCTCACTCTGTTGCCCAGTCTGGAGTGCAATGACACGATCTCTGCTCACTGCAACCTCCTCCTCCTGATTCAAGCGATACTCCTGCCTCAGCCTCCTGAGTAGCTAGGATTACAGGTGCCTGCCACCATGCCTGGCTAATTTTGTACTTTTTTTTTTTTT
>NW_016107354.1:7021180-7023241 GCF_001604975.1 Cebus imitator
CCCTCTAAAAAAAAAAAAAAAATAGGACTAGGCTCAGTGGTTCATGTCTTAATCCCCACACTTTGGGAGGCCGAGGCGGATGGATCACAAGGTCAGGAGCTCGAGACCAGCCTGGCCAACATGGTGAAACCCCATCTCTACTAAAAATACAAAAATTAGCTGGGCATGGTAATACTAGCCTGTAATCCTAGCTACTCAGGAGACTGAGGCAGAAGAATTGCTTGAACCTTGGAGGCAGAGGTTGCAGTGAGTTGAGATCGTGACACTGCACTCTAGCCTGGGGGACAGAGTGAGACTCTGTCTCAGAAAAAATAAAAAAATTGGGTTAGGTACGGTGGCTTACGCCTGTAATCCCAGCACTATGGGAGGCCGAGGCAGGCAGATCACCAGGTCAGGAGTTCAAGACTAGCCTGGCCAACACAATGAAACCCCATCGCTACTAAAAATGCAAAAATTAGCTGGGCATGGTGGTGCACACGTATAGTCCCAGCTATGGGGGAGGCTGAGGCTAGAGAATCACTTGAACCCAGGAGGCAGAGGTTTTGCTGAGCCCACACTGCACCACTGCACTCCAGCCTGGGCAACAGAGAAAGATTCTGTCTGAAAAAAAAAAAAAATTATCTGGATGTGTTGGTATATGCCTGTAGTCTCAGCTACTCAGCAGGCTGAGGTGGGAGGAACACTTGAGACCAGGTGTTCAAGGTTACAGTGATCTATGACTAAGTCACACTGCACTCTAGCCTGAGGGACAGAATGAGACTCTGTCTCTAAAAAATAAAACAAAAACCAAACCAAAATAAAATAATTACAACTTCAGTAACCACGGAAAATATTTGATAAAACTATAGTAAATATCTGCATATCTCTATGTATATATATATATAGATACTATATGCCCAACATTGCTTTAAGAAATGTATTAACTAATTTAATCCTCACAAATTGTATAAAGTAGCTCCTATTAGTATCCCTAGTTTACAAATGAATAAATTTAAGCATATAAGGTATGTAATCTTCCCAGTCTCACAGCAGCTAGCAAGTGGTGAAATCAGGACTCAAATACAGGCAGTACTAATTCTCCACAATACACTTTAATGTTATCTGGAATGAGTTAAGTGTCTAAATTAGTATAATTTATCCACGATAAATATCAGCTTTCATCTTCAATCATAGGGTTATTTTTTCTGCATTAATAAATTTGTTTCTTTTAATTCTATCATGAGGCAATTAATGCTGCTATTTAGTTATAACATGCACCAATTTATCAGTTAATTTATCATCATCAGATGACTAGTGAATCTGTAATTTCACTGAGGGCAAGAACTTTTTTTCATCTTCTACTCTCAAACTTCTAACGCAGTTGGATGAATACATAAATGACTAAAGAACATAAGACACCATTCCTTTTATCAAAGAGAAGTTCAAATTCTGAAACAGAAAAAACAGGCTAAAATAACTCATTTATTAATAATTCAAACTTTCCTAAAAAATAACATGGTTGAATTTAAAATAAACAAGTGGGGTAGGGGAGCAGATTATCCTAAAGCCTAAGAGGGAGATGGTAATAGAAAACTAAGTTAGTTGTTCCATCTGTGTTAAAAGGAGAAACCTTGGTACATGACAAGATAATATTCTATCTCTACTGATCCGTGGAAGGAGAAATCCTCATCTGATGAAAGAAACTAAGAAATCTGGTATTAGGGACTGTAAAAATTTGTCACAAAGTCAAAAATGAAAGAATGTCCAGGTATTTGGTGTGATTAGGTTAGAGTAACACTGTCCAAAAGAAACAGAATGCGGCCAGGTGCGATGGCTCACGCCTATAATTCCAGAACTTTGGGAGGCCAGGGCAGGTGGATCACCTGAGGACAGGAGTTTGAGACTGGCCTGGCCAGCATGGTGAAACCCTGTCTCTACTGAAAATACAAAAATTACCTAGGCAAAGTGGCAGGTGCCTATAATCCTAGCCACTCCCAAGGCTGAGGCAGAAGAATTTCTTGAACTTGGGAGAAGGAAGTCGCAGTGGGCCGAGATCACACCACCACACTCCAGCCTGAGCAA
>NW_016107354.1:7023326-7032265 GCF_001604975.1 Cebus imitator
AAAAAAAAAAAAAAAAAAAAGAAAAAGAATGTTACATATAATTTAAAATTTTTTACATTAATGAAATAAACAATATATTTAATCTATTATATCAAAAATATTGTCATTTTAACAGGTAATCAATATAAAAATATGAATGAAATATCTTATGGTTTTAAAAAAAAATGCTGTCCTTGAAATCTGCTGTATATTATGCATTAGCACATCTCAATTTGGACTTGTTACATTGCAAGTGCTCAACAGCCAAAGGTGTCTAATGAACAGTACAACAAGGTTAGAGTTCATGAAGAAAGAAACAGGAACAAAAACCCTGGTGAACAAGTATCATTGCTTTCTGGGTGGTAAGAAAAAATTTATCTTCCCAACAGTCATATCTTTCCACATGCCAATAAAATATCGTAAATATTCTGGAGGATAACAAAATTTTTTTTATTTTTTTAAGGCCCACAGATAACTTACTGTCTTCACTTACTTATTTTTTATTTACTTTTTTTGAGATGGAGTCTTGCTCTGTCACCCAGGCTTGAGTGCAGTGGCACAATCTCAGCTGACTGCAACCTCCACTTCCCTGTTCAAGCAATTCTCCTACCTTAGCCTCCAGAGTGGCTGGGATTACAGGCATTAGCCACAACATCTGGCTGATTTTTGTATTTTTAGTAGAGACGGGGTTTCACCATGTTGGTCAGGCTGGTCTCAAACTCCTGACCTCAAGTGATCTGTCCTCCTCAGCCTCCCAAAGTGCTGGGATTACAAGTGTGAGCCACCAGACCTGGTATATTTATTTATTTTCAAGACAGGGTCCGCAGGCTTAAGTGCAGTGGCTTAGTCATAGCTCACTGTAACCTAGAACTCCTGGGTTCAAGCAATCCTTCTGCCTTTGCCTCTTGAGTAGCTGGCACTACACGTATGTACCACCACATCCAGCTAATTTTTAAATTTTTTGTAGAGACAGGGTCTCACCATGTTGCCCAGGCTGGTCTCAAACTCCTGGCTCAAAGCAACCTCTCATCTCAGCCTCCCAAAGCGCTGGTATTAGTGGCATAAACCATCGTACCTGGCCAACCTACAGTCTTTAAATGAGGTCTTATCCTTTATAAATTTTAAATATTTAAAGTACATACTTTCTAATTACCTTAATATTCTAGATTTAGAAAACTGTTAACATTTTAGAGAGAAATGTGTTCACAACCACATAGGACAAGTTAGAAATATATTAAATTTTTTTAAAAAAAGACAAGGTCTCACTCTGTCACTGAAACTGGAATACAGTGACATCATCACAGCTCACTGTAATCTCACAAACACCTAGAGGCTCAAGTGATCCTCCTGCCCCAGCTTCCTGAGCAACTGAGATTACCAGTATAACCAGGTTTGGATAAAGTTTTAATCTTTTGTAGAGACAGGGTCTGGCTATTGCTCTGGCTGATCTTGAACTCCCAGCCCTAGGCGATCCTCTCACCTCCACCTCCCAAAGCACTGAGATTACAGTGTGAGCCATTGTCCTGGCTCTAAATAAGTGTAAAGAAATTGAATCATGAAAACAAAAGGCAACATAGAATTCCTTTGTAATTGCAGCATGAAGTCCTCTAAATATGACTCAAAATCTAGAAGCCATATGTGAAAAGATTCAAGCACATAAACATCTTTTAAAATAACTTTTGTTTGTCAAAAAAGCATCAATGAATGTATTCACTTCCTCAGTAAATATTTATTGGTACTATAAATACCTCAGTAAATATTTATGATACTAAGCATAAGGCACTGCTGTAAGCAATGAAAAACAAAAATAAAAATAACTGAACCAAGCCTGGGCAACATGGTGAATCCTTATCTCTATAAAATATATATATATAAATCAGCAGAGTGAGGTGGCACATATTACTCGGGAGGCTGAGGTGGGAGGATTGCTTGAGCCCAGAGGGTCAAGGTTACAGTGAGCTATGATCTTGCCACTGTACTCCACCCTGGGCCACAGAACTAGACTCTGTGGCAAAAATAAATAAATAAAAACAATAGAGCCATAAAAATGTCAATGAAAAGCAATAAACAGAGAAAAAATTTTTGCTACTCATATCACAAAGAACCAATCTTTCTAACACATTAAAAAGAACTACTAGGAAAAAAAAGACTGGGCGCAGTGGCTCATGCCTATAATCCCAGCACTTTGGGAAGCTGAGGCAGGTGGATCACTAATGTCAGGAATTCAAGACTAACCTGGCCAACATGGTGAAACCACATCTCTACTAAAAATACAAAAATTAGCCAGGTGTGGTGTGGCGGCACATGGCTGTGATCCCAGCTTCTCCCGATGCTGAGGCAGGTGAATCCCTTGAACCCGGGAGGTGGTGGTTGCAGTGCGCCAAGATCATGCCACTGCACTCCAGCCTGGGCAATAGAACAAGACTACTCTGTCTCAAAAAAAAAAAAAAAAAAAAAATACTTTATCCTAAGTATGTACATATAAAACATAGTAATGTACCACAGATATTCCAGCCAAGAGCAGACCATATATATGGCAGTGGGTCCTCAGGATTACAACGGTCCAGGTTCGGTGGCTCACATCTGTAGTACCAGTACCCACTCTTTGGGAGGTCAAGGAGGGAGGAATGCTTAAACCTAGCAGTTCGAAACCAACCTGAGCAACATAGTGAGAACCCTCTTAAAACAAACAAACAAACAAACAACAAACAAACAAAAAAAAACCCAGGCATGGTGACACACGCCTACAGTCTTAGCCACTCAATTTCAACTCTTCCAGAGGCTAAAGTAAGAGGCTCACTTGAGACCAGGAGTTTGAAGTTACAGTGAGTTATGATCATACCACTGCACCTCTAGCCTGACCACAGAGTAAGACCCTGTTTCTAAAAAGAAAAAAGATTAGGCCGGGCTTGGTGGCTCACACCTGTAATCCCAACACTTTGGGAAACCAAGGCAGGCAGATCACAAGACCAGCCTGGCCAACATGGTAAAACCCCGTCTCTACTAAAAATACAAAAATTAGCCACATGTGGTGGTGGGTGCCTGTAATCCCAGATACCTGGGAGGCTGAAACAGGAGAATTGCTTGAACCCAGGAGGCAGAGGTTGCAGTGAGCCGAGATTGCACCACTGCACTCCACCCCAGGTGACAGAGCAAGATTCCGCCTCAAAAAAAAAGAAAAAAGATTATAATGGAGGTGAAAAATTCCTATTACCTAGTATTTCCTATACTACATTTTTCATTGTTACTTGAGTATGCTCCTCCTACTTAAAAATAAAAAATTAAACATAAAACAGCCTTAAGTAGGTCTTCAGGAGGTATTTTATAAGATGGCATTGTTATCCTAGGAGATGACAGCCCCATGCATGTTATTGCCCCTGAGGACTTCAGTGAAACAAGATGAGGAGGTGGAAAACAGCTATATTGATTATTCTGACTTTGTGTAGGCCTAGGCTACCATATGTGTTTGTGTCTTAGTTTTTAACAAAAAAGTTTACAATGTTAAACAAAATTAAAAATTTAAAAAATAGAAAATTGCCACTTGTAGAATAAGGATATAAAGAAAGTATTTCTGTATACTTGTATAATGTTCTTACATTATTATAAGAGTCAAAAGTTAAAAAAAAAATTTAAGTTTATAAAGCAAAAAGGTTACAGTAAGCTAAGGTTAATTTATTACTTAAGAAAGAAAAATGCTGGGAATGGTGGTTCATGCTTGTAATACCAGCACTTTCGGTGGTCAACAGGGGAGGATCCTTAAGCGCAGGAGTTCAAGACCAGCCTGGGCAATGCAGTAAGACCACCTCCCCTAACTAGAAAAACTTTAAAAAATAACTAGTCAAGTGTGGTGGCACACACCTATACTCCCAGCTAATCAGGAGGCTGCGGTGGGAGGATCATTTGAGCCTGGGAATTCTAGGCTGCAGTGAGCTGTGATCACACCATTGCACTCCAGCCTGAGCAACAGAGACTGTCTAAAAAAGATCTTGAATTAAAAAGAAAAAAATATGTTTTTTTAACAAATTTAGGATGCTATATATACAGTGTTTATAAAATCTACAACAGTATACAATAATGTCCTAGGCCTTTGCATTTACTCACTGGTCACTCAATGACTCACCCCGGGCAATTCCCAGTCCTGCAAGCTTCAGTCATAGTTAAGTGCCCTATACAGGTGCATTTTAAAATCTTTTATACCCTATTTTTACTGTGATTTTTGTTTAGATATGCAAATACTTACCAATTGTTACAATTGCCTACAGTATTTAGTACAGTAACTTGCTATAGTAGGTACAGTATTTAATATATTTAGTATAGTAATATGCCATAAGGGTTGTAGCCTAAGAGCAAAAGGCTATACTACATACCCTAGGTGTGTAGTAGACTACAGATTTGTAAGTACTTGCTATGATGTTCACACAATGACAAAATTGCCTACAGATGGATTTCTTAGAACGTATCTCTGTCATTAAGCAACACATAACTGTATACAAAGGGTTTGGTACTATCCGAAGTTTTATGCATCCACTGGGGATCTTGGAACATATCCCACCAAGGATAATGAGGGATTACTGTAGTAAGATATTACAATCAGTAAGGGAAATGATTATACACTCTCATTGTTTTATGTATATACCAGTAAATTTATTTCTTCTATTATATTAGAAAATCCTAATTCAATTATAGCTTATCAGGAAGGCAACAATGTTTAGTCGTCACCATATCAGATACTTAATGGAAACTTATAGGCTCTATCTTCAAAATATTTCTGAACCTAAACATTTCTTCATTATGTTCTCAATACCATCCTAGACCAACTAATCATCTTGTTCTTTCCTGGATTATTGAAATAGCCTTCCCCAAACTGTCTCCCTGCTCTGTTTACAACCCCTCAATTCCCCTTCTTTACACTATCCTCATCACTGTAGCTGGAGTGATCTTGAAAAACGTATAACTTGTCACTCCTCTGCTCAGAATTTTCAATAGCTCCTAACTCATTCAGAGAACAGGTACAATCTTTACAATGGTCCACCAGGCACACTAATATTTGCCCCCCCCATTACCTCTCTCTTGTAACTCTACACTGCTTCTGTCACATTGGCCCCCTTGTTGTTCTTCAAATACCTTATGCTCCCAACTCAGGGCCTTTGCTCTTCTGTTCCCTCTGACTAGACTGTTCTTCCCCTGAATCACTGAATAGCTTAATCCCTCATTTCCTCCAAGTCTTCACTGAGAAGGTGACACCTGTGTAAAGTCCTCCCTGATAACCAAGTTAAAGTTGCAATTTTCTCCACCTCCAGTGCCTATCACCTTACCTTAATTTTCTCCTTGGCATTTACTACCATCTAGTATACTATATATTTACTTATTTATTTTGTTTATTGTCTGCATTTCCCCCTCTAGGCTATAAATTCAATGAAGCTGGGATTTACTTTTCTGGTTTACTGCTATATTCCCGGCACTCTAGTCCTGGAACAACAAAGCTTTCATTCAAATATTTGTTAAACAAATAGGTAAAATTAAATCTAATATGGAACAAAAATATCACATTCAAAATGAGTATTTTAACCTAAGAGATACAATAGATTTTTAACCCACTCTTGTTGTATTCATTTTTAAAGTGTTTAGAAGCCATCTTAAATGTGCCAAATAATATGCCATCAATTTCTTCCTCTAAGGGAAGAAAATCCATATATGTATCTCAGAACTGTTCTTCAGAGCCACATGGCCCTTTTTAGTCAGACCAAAACACATTCCTATTTTGAAGTACTTGTGAGAAATATAGTTCATGTCTGCATAGGGATAGAAATACCGGCCTTGGCTGGTCACGGTGGCTCACACCTATAATCCCAGCCCTTTGGGAGGCCAAGGTGAGTGGATTGCTTGAGCCCAGGAGTTCAAGACCAGCCTGGACAACATAGTGAAACCATACCTCCATTAAAAATACAAAAATTAGCTGGGCATGGTGGTGTCGGCCTATAGTTCCAGCTATTCAGGAGTCTGAGATGGAAAGATTGCTTGAGCCAGGTCAAGGCTCCCTGGTGCCACTGCACTCCAGCCTGGGTGATAGAGCAGATCCTGTCGCAAAAAAAAAAAGAGATACTGGCCTTGGGCTCAACAAAGCAATTTGGCTAGAGATAAATCTTTAGGCGTTATCTACGTACCGCTGAAGACCTGTAGTCATGGAAGTAGTTGAGATTGCCCTGGGACAATGTGTATGGAGAAGATAAAAAAGAAACAAGAAAGAATTCATAAGAGCCATTAGTACATGAAGACTGGTATCAAATAAATACAAGGAATAGAGTATCCTAAGTAGGAAATGGTTAATATTGTCAGAAACTACAGAAAGATAAAGGACTCGAAAAAACATTACATCTAAGAACTCAGTGATGTTTACAATAATAGCTTTATTAAGATATAACTCACTTAATATAAAATTTACCTTTTTGAAGTATACTATTCAGTTGTTTTTAGTATATTCAGAGGTGGGTGATCATCACTACTACCAAGTTTCAGAATACTTTCATCACCCATAAAGAAACCCTGCACCATTAGGGGTTTCTCATTAGCAGAGTTTCACATTTCCGCTCCCTAATATTAGTGATTTTAAAAGACAACAGTTTTGGAGAAATGTGAAAAACTAAAAGTAAGGAATTATAAATAACAAGGGTATATTATTCTTTCAAAGGAAGACACTACGAAATCAGTAACTAAAAACGAGGGACTGCTGGGAGCCAATGGTATGATGCAGATTTGCTTTTTGCTAAATTTTGGTAGTTTTTAAATTTTTCATCATTTGCATGTTGTACTATTTCAAAGTAAAGATGATAAATACAGGAATTTGGGGCCAGGCACCGTGGCTCACGCCTGTAATCCCAGTACTTTGGGACGCCAAGGCGGGTTGATCACTTGAGGTCAGGAGTTCGAGACCAGCCTGCCCAACATGGTGAAACCCCATCTCTACTAAAAATATAAAAATTAGCCAGGCATGGTGGTGCATGCCTGTAATCTCAGCTACTAGGGAATCTGAGGCAGGAGAATCACTTGAACCCAAGAGGAGGAGGCTGCAGCAACAGAGTGAGACTCTGTCTCAAAAAAAAAAAAAAAAAAAAAAAGAAATGTCACAGAGCAGAGGACACACAAACACATAATGAATTAAATTTCAGAAAGTGATAGCCCTTTAAGAGGAGAGAAAGAGGCCCATCAGTACTCTTCCCTGGTGCAGCAGCACTAGGATAAAATGTACTATTGACAGGGTAAGAAGAAACAAGCCAGACTCTTTGATTAAAAATTTATGAAATTTTTAATGCCAAATATAGGCTAGCATGACAGATTAAAATTCCATGGAATGGTGAAGGTAAAGCTCATTAGTCTAAAGTGCTGAAATAAGAATTACAAAGAGCCCCAGACATGGAACCCATCTTTTCTAAATACACAGGCAGCACATTGAAAGCTGAAGACAGGTCAGAAGAACTGAGAGATCCCATTTGAAGTATGTAGGCCTCCCTGAAGTACAAGGCAGTTATCTTCCAAAGGAGGGTTGGCAAGTGAGCAGAGAGAAATCCATCTGAGGTACTCCAAGCTTTCAGCTACCAAAGGCTGTGGAGGCAAGGAGAGCTGAGAAAAGGCCCTCCAAAGTATTCCAGGCCTCCACGGAATGTAAAACAGCTGCCCTTCTGAGGCAAGGGTAAGAGATCTCCTGAGACACAGAAAGGCAAGAAGCAGGACTAAAGAACAAAGAGAACCTCCCAGCGACCTAAAAAGCTGGCAACTCAGCTGGCAAAACAGAACTCTGAAATCATGTCAGTGCTTAGATCCCAAATCCTGCTGAGAAGAAAGTCGTAATTCTGTCCCAAAGTATTTGAACCCAGTGGTAAATTGAATCAAACTGCTGCAACAAAGTACAGGTTCATCTTACTTATAAATTAGACTGACTCAATTTAGTGGCCAGACAGAATAAATGGCATTTTGGAGGTAAATATTAAGTAAAAAATAAGTAAACTTCAGGTTCTCCTTTTGTTTTACAGAAGTTGTCTGGTATACAGGCCAGGCATAGTCGCTCATGCCTGTAATTCCAGCACTTTGGGAGGCCAAGGAGGGTGGATCACCTGAGGTCAGGAGTTCAAGACCAGCCTCCCAACATACTGAAACACCATCTCTATTAAAAAAATACAAACACTAACCAGGTGTGGTGGCATGTGGGAGGCAGAGGTTGCAGTGAACCGAGATCGTGCCACTGCTCCAGCCTGGGCAACAGAGCAAGACTCCATCTCAAAAAAAATATATATATATATATATATATATATATAAATATTAAATGATCTAGTAGAAATGACAATACGTATGAAGTGATGAGGCATTTCAGCAAAGTAATAGGAACTATAGAAAAGAAATACTGGAAAGGAAAAATATATCCAAAATCAATAATTAATTAGACGGACTTACCAGAAGAAAGGACTAGTAAACCTGAAGACAGATCAACAGAAAATATCCAAACTGAAACAGAAAAAAAGAGCAGGGAAGGGGATACAACAGCATGTCTAAGTTCTATGGGACAATTTCAAATGGTCTAATGTAATGTATAATTGGGAGTCCAAGAAGAAGAAGAGAGAGAATGAAACAGAAGAAATATTTTAAAAGAAAATGGCCAAGAACTTTGCACAAGTGAAGACATCAGACAAAACCAAGAAGCTCAGTAAAGCCCATGCAGGATAAAAATATACTAGAGGATTCACCTAATGAGGTTGTAATATAGTTTAAATGACTACTTGAAAGAAACGATGAGGCTGGGCGTGGTGGCTCACGCCTGTAATCCCAGCACTTTGGGAGGCCGAGGCGGGTGGATCACGAGGCCAAGAGATCGAGACCATCCTGGTCAACATGGTGAAACCCTGTCTCTACTAAAAATACAAAAAATCAGCTGGGCATGGTGGCGTGTGCCTGTAATCCCAGCTACTCAG
>NW_016107354.1:7032350-7037972 GCF_001604975.1 Cebus imitator
AAAAAAAAAAAAAAGAAACGACGTCAGTTCTTATTAATATACAGAGTTAGGGTCAAATCCATCTATTTTCTAGAGAGTTTGTTCCTAAAGAAACCATGGAGGTAAGTTTTAATTTTACATCCTATCTAGTAAAGAACTTAGCCTTGCCCAAAGACAGGTGCCCTCTGCTCCTGAGAAGTAATCTATGTCATACCTGATAGGAGTGTCTTTCTGGGCAAGGCTGACTAACTAGAAAGGCCAACCATGTGATTTAGAGTGGAGACTTTGGGTCACCTGGTATCAGTCTGAATCCAACCTGGAGACTGAGTTCAACTATGTGGGCAATCCATCAATCAAACATGCCTATTAAAAGAAGTCCTAATTTGAAAATCTGAAGGCCGGGAGCAGTGGTTCATGCCTGTAATTCCAGTACTTTGGGAGGCCCAGGCAGGCAGATCACAAGGTCAGGAGTTCAAGACCAGCCTAGGCAGTATGGTGAAACTCTGTCTCTACTAAAAATACAAAAATTAGCCAGGTATGGTGGTGCACGCCTGTAATCACAGCTACTCAGGAGGCTGAGGCTGGAGAATCACTTGAACTGGGGAAGGAGACATTGCATTGAGCCAAGATCGTGCCATTGCACTCTAGCCTGGGACACAGAGCAAGACTATCTCAAAAAATAAAAAATAAAAGACAGAAAGAAAATCTGGACACTGAAGCACAGTGAGCTTCCCTGGATGGCAGTACTCCATGCATACTGTGACATATTGATATCGAGAGAGTAGTAACACATTCTGACTTAATGGCGAGAGAACACCAGATGCTTCAGCATTTGAAACCCTCTTGAACTTGGTTCTATGGGCTCCTTGCCTTGATTTTAATCTGTATCCTTTCCTTGAAAAAAACTGTAACCATGAGTGTAATAGCTCTTAGCAGTGAGTTCTACTAGCATCTTTTTAGCAAGTATCAAACCTCCCCAGCCCTCAAAGACTTGCAGTTGGTGTCAAAAGTGAAAGTGGTCTTATGGAAGACTATATCCTCAAACTTTGTAGTTTAGCTAATTCGGTGTGGCTCTCCATAAAAGTTCATTTTATGTAGGTTCATTTAATGATAAAAGCTAGCTAAAAGTTCAGGCTTCGCCAGGTGTAGTGGCTCATGCCTGTACTCCCCACACTTTGGGAGGTCAAGGGGAGCATATTGCTTGAGTCCAGGAGTTTGAGACCAGCCTGGGCAACATAAGGAAACCCTGCTTCTACCAAGAAAAAAAAAAAAAAGAATACAAAAATTAGCCAGCGTGGTGGTACATGATTGTAGTCCCAGCTAGTCAGGAGGCTACGGTGAGAGGAAAGCTTGAGCCCAGGAAGCAGAGGTTGCAGTGAGCTGAGACTGAACCACTGTACTCCAGCCAGGGTTACAAAGCGAGACCCTATCTCAATAAATAAATACATTAATTAATAAATAATTCAGGCTTCAAAGAAATGCATGAGTCCTCCTATTATTTGTTTAATCATGTGTTTACAGATGACACGCTTGCTCTTTGGGGAATATTGCTGATATAGTAAAGTTATATTCTCCAAGCTAAATCCAACATTGTTGCTAAATCAGAACAAGAGACTTCATTCAACAAGCTGAATAAGCTACATTACTGTCCTATACATCTCCATCTCATATTTTATACAACTCTTTTAACATATAAAAAAAATAATAGCTTTTGGTCTAACAACTACAAAGAATCCCCACAAAAGAACTGTTTTGCTTTGTATTTTTGAGAGTCTTGCTCTAGCACCCAGGCTGCAGTGCAGTGGTGAGATCTCAGTTCACTACAACTTCTGCCTCCCAGGTTCAAGTGATTTTCATGCTTCAGCCTCCCAAGTAGCTGAGACCACAGGTGTGTGCTATCACACTCAGCTAAATTTTGTATGTTTGGTAGAGACGGGGTTTCACCATGTTGGCCAGAAAAGTCTCAAACTCCTGACCTCAAGTGATCCACCCACCTCAGCCTCCCAAAGTGCTGGGATTACAGACATGTGCCACCATGCCTGGCTACAAACAACTATTATTGAAATCTCATCACTAGTCAGCCTTTTATAGCAAATACATTATTTGACTTTAAACATTCAGCCAATTATTATGTGGTAACTATGAAAACAACTATGGTTTTAATGTCCTCTCCAAAACTCATGTTGAAATTTAATCGCCATTGTGATAGTATTAAGAAGTGGGACCTTGAAGAGACGATTGGGTCAGAAGGGCATAGTCCTCATAACCATAATTGTGGGAGTACACTCATACAATGTCATAATTGTGGGATTGATGCCATAGCTGTGGGAATGAGTTCCTAATTAAAGGATGAGGTGAGCCAGATTTCCTCTCTCTCTGTCACATGTGCTCACTATGTTATGACACAGCAAGAAGGCCCTCATCAGATGCCAAGCAGATGCCAGTACTACCGTGCCCTTGGACTTCCCAGCCTCCAGAACTGTAAGCCAAATAAATTTATTTTCTTTATAAAGTATCCAATCTGTGTTATTCTGTTACAGTAGCAGAAAATGAACTAAGACATTCTTCCAGTAAAAACTAATCCTGAAATAAGAGGTTTTTCCCCATAGTTAGAAACTGAAATTCCCTGAAGATTTCTTTAGAAATCAGCTTTGCTATTCTACCAAGTTTTATATTTGAAAATTATTCTTTCTTGAATTGCTTTAATTAAAAAAAGAAAATTATTCTTAATAAAGGCATTAACAGAAATTCAACTTAAAAACTTCTAAATATATTGCACTGCATGGTATCTGCACTCAGCAGTTTATTTCTGCCAGGGTGTTCAAAGGTCAGTGCTACAGAAATTGAGTATCTGGCATCATTGGTTTTCTTGGCTTTGTGCTTGTTAAACTTGGTGTTTCTATTGATACAGTATTTGAAAAAAATGAAAATAAAAATAAATTGCTAAATATAGCTTCCGGTTCTAGGTGCTTCAGGAGCTGCAGCTTAAGGTGCAGACATGGCCAAATCCAAGAATCACATCATACACAACCAGTCCCGAAAATGGCACGTAAATGGTATTAAGAAACCCTGATCACAAAGATACGAATCTCTTAAGAGAGTAGACCCCAAGTTCCTGAGGAACATGCACTCTGCCAAGAAGCACAACAAGGAGGACCTAAAGAAGATGCAGACCAACAATGCCAAGGCCATGAGTGCACGTGCTGAGGCCATCAAGGCCCTCGTAGAGCCCAAGCAGGTTAAGCCCAAGATCCCAAAGGGTGTCAGCAACAAGCTTGATTGACTTGCCTATAATGCCCACCCCAAGCTTGGGAAGCATGTTCTTTGCCCACATTGCCAAGGGGCTCAGGCTGTGCTGGCCAAAGGCCACGGCCAAAGATCAAACCAAGACCCAGGCTGCAGTTCCAGCTTCAGTTCCAGCTCAAGCTCCCAAAGGTACCCAGGCCACTACAAAGTCTTCTAGATATTTGTCTGCCAACATGAGGCCAGAAGGACTGTTGCAACCCCCCACCAGGGCTGCTGTCTGCATAGGGCTGGCGTCTTCCTGTGCTATTTGTACAAATACACCTGAGGCAGGAAAGAAAAAAAATTGCTAAATAGGCATCACAAACTAACAGATGATGAGGACTCTGAGTTGGAAGAAAAGAAAAACTGAGATTTTTTTTTCCCCAGCCCTATTATTATTAATTAGTTATAACTTGAATAAAGCAGTTCATCTCTCTGAGCTTCAATTTCTAAAGTATGTAAAGTTGTTAGACATTGGATGATAATTCTAGCCAGGCGTGGTGGCTCACGCCTGTAATCCCAACACTTTGGGAGGCCAAGGTGGGCGATCACTTTACGTTGGGAGTTTGAGACCAGCCTAACCAACATGAAGAAACATTATCTCTACTAAAAATACAAAATTAGCCAGGCATGATGGTGGGCACCTGTAATCCCAGCCATTCAGAAGGCTGAGGCAGGAGAATCACGTGAACCTGGCAGGCAGAGGTTGCAGTAAACTGAGATGGCGCCACTGCGCTCCAGCCTGGGCAACAAGAATGAAACTCCATCTCAAAATAAAAAAAAAATAAAAAAAAAAAGATTCATTCTAACTCCTAGATTTCTATAATACTAAATTTGACTTGTAAAGTTTCTTTTCTCCAAATTTAGGGGATTTATTTATTTTTTGTTTTTTTCCGAGATGGAGTCTTGCTGTATCACCCAGGCTGGAGTACAGTGGCATGATCTCAGCTCACTGCAACCTCCACCTCCCATTTTCAAGCGATTATCCTGCCTCAGCCTCCCGAGTAGCTACAGGCGTGTAGCACCATGCCTGGTTAATTTCTGTATTATTTGTAGAGACGGGGTTTCACCATGTTGGCCAGGATAGTCTCAACCTCTTAGTCTCATGTTCTGGCTGTGATATATTTTTCTATAAAAATTAGAAACATGGCCGGTGTGGTGCCTCACACTGCAAACCCAGCACTTTGGGAGGTCAAGGCAGGCAGAGCACTTGAGGTCAAAAGTTCAAGACCAGTCCGACCAACATGGTGAAACTCCACCTCTACCAAAAAACACAAAAATTGGCCAGGTATGGTGGCATGCACCTGTAATCCCAGTTACTTAGGAGGCTAAAGTAGGCAGGTTGCTTGAACCCAGGAAGCAGAGGTTGCAGTGCGCCAAGATCCCACCACTGCACTCCAGCCTGGGAAACAGAGTTAGATGCTATCTCAGAAAAAAAGAAAACAAACAAACAAAAAAAAACTATCACATTTGGGATTAAGAAAAGAAAGAAAACAATTAGAAACAAGTTAAATCACTAAACTTAACTATCAAAAATCAGAGCTATCTCCAAAAAAAAATCTTAAAATCTCCATCTATCAATAAAAACTTTTTTAAATTATTAAACTTAATATACCTTCAAGGAAGGAGGGCGCTATATTCAATTTTAAGTATAATATGAAGCCAAGGGGGAATTTCAGACAGAAACAGTCATGTGATCTGATTTACACTGCTCAAGATACCTATTGTTCTGTGGGAAATAGGCGTAAGAAACAAAAATGGAAACTGGGAGACCAATTAACAGGTAGTTGAAAAAATCTAGAATAATGACTTGGACTAGGACTAGGAACAGCAATGGAAACGTTAAGAAGTGATTTGACTCAAACAAGCAAACAAAATTATACATATAGATAGTAAAAGAAACTGGAGAAAAACAACAGTAATGTGAGAGAGAATGATTTGGTTGGGGAGACTACTATTTTTAATAGGGTATGAGGGAAAAAAAATTGGAGCCGCAACCTGGACATAAGAAAGAGTGAGCCATGGGAAAAATGAAGAGGGAAGTCTTCCCAAGCTTCATCACATGTTTAAAGATAGGTGAGCCTGGCCAGGCGTGGTGGTTCACACCTATACTCCCAGCACTTTGAGAGGCTGAGGCTGGCAGATGGAACAGGTCAGGAGTTCAAGACCAGCCTGACCAACATGATAAAACCCTGTCTCTACTAAAAATACAAAAATTAGCCAGGTGTGGTGGTAAGAGCCTGTAATCCCAGCTACTCAGGTGGCTGAGGAAGGAGAATTGTGTGAACCTGGGAAGCAGAGGTTGCAGGGAGCCGAGATCGCGCCACTGCACTCCAGCCTGGGTGAGAGCAAGACTCT
>NW_016107354.1:7038037-7043205 GCF_001604975.1 Cebus imitator
TTGGCCTCCAAAAGCGCTGGGATTACAGGTGTGAGCCACCCAGCCCAGCCTCTTTTGTTTTTTTGAGACAGGGTCCTGCTCTATTGCCCAGGCTGGAATGCAGTGGTATGATCTTGGCTCACTCCAACCTCCACCTTCTGGGCTCAAGTGATCCTCCACCTCAGCCTCCCAAGTAGCTGGGACTACAGACACACGCCACCATGTCTGGCTAATTTTTGTATTTTTTTGTAGAAACAGGGTTTCACCATGTTGCCCACACTGGTCTTGAACTTCTGTGGTCAAGAGACTCACCTACCTCAGCTTCCCAAAGTGCTGGGACTACTGGCATGAGCCACTGCACATGGCCCGCACTCCATTTTTATTTTATTTTTTTGAAATAAAATCTCACTCTGTTGCCTAGGCTGGAGTTCAGTGGCTTGATCTCAGCTCACTGCAACCTCCACCTCCCGAGTTCAAGCATTATCCTGCCTCAGTCTCCCGAGTAGCTGGGACTACAGGCACATGCCACCACACCTGGCTAATTTTTGTATTATTAGTAGAGATGGGTTTCACCATATTGGCCAGGCTGGTCTCGAACTCCTGACCTTGTGATCCACCCACCTCAGCCTCCCAAAGTGCTGGCATTAAAGGCGCAAGCCACCGCACCCAGCCAGCCCCCACTCCATTCTTTAGCCTCCATACTACTCTATTAAAACTACTATCCACTGCACAAGCACTACAACCACATTAATAAAGGACTTAATTCTATTTTGACAAAAAGCAATGGTTGCATTGCAGTTTAATATACATTAGTAGTCATTATCCCACCTTCAGGTCTTAGAAACAACCTTCTACAAATAAGAGATTCACAACTAAGGAATCCAACCAGGACAATTTTCTATGTCTACATATGTGTATCACTATACATATGAGGGAGGGGGACAAGGAAAGCAGATACAGTCACAGCAAGAGGTTCCTATTGAAAGACATTTTGCTGACCAAGCAGTTTTTAATGTAACTCAGAATCCCAACAGTAGTACTGCTTTGTGGAGATAATTACTGAACTTTGATCTACTTCACTGTTCATTCATTTGACATGAATCATTAAATAATCTTTGACGTCACCCCAATTCCAACATGACAGATAACAGTAAGGCTTCTGTGTTAAATGTTATGACATACACCTGCATTTAACATAGCTTAACGTAGAAAAAAGATAAAACTGAGTTGCAACTGAGATACCCTCAATAGTGAATAATGATAAATAATGAAAAACTGACATGAATACTTCTGGAATTTTCACCCAAACTCCATCAATTTCTATGACTCAAAAAGTCTTGCTTTCACATGACATCAACATGTGGATAAAATTCTTAGTTTTGTAGAACAGTGATAACAGAGAGAAGAAAGAACCATGTAGCAGCAAGCAAATATCAGACTTCTCTCTTATAAACTTTCTGATTTTTTTTTTTTGAGACGAAGTCTTGCTCTGTCGCCCAGGCTGGAGTGCAGTGACACAATCTCCACTCACTGCGGCCTCCACCTCCAGGGTTCAAGCTGATTCTCCTGCCTCAGCCTTGAGACTACAGGCATATGCCACCACATCTGGCTGATTTTTATATTTTTAGTAAAGCCAGGGTTTCACCATGTTGGCCAGGCTGGTCTTGAATTCCTGACCTCAGGCGATCTGCCCACCTCAGCCTCCCAAAGTGTTGGGATTACGGGCGTGAGCCACCATGCCCGACCAACTGTGTGATTTTTCATTTATTACTATTATTTTTTTGAGATGGAGTCTCACTCTGTCGCCAAGCTAGAGTGCAGTGGAGCAATCTTGGCTCACTGCAACCTTCACCTCCTGGGTTCAAGTGATTCTCCTACCTCAGCCTCCTGAGTAGCTAGGACTACAGGTGCATGCCACTATGCCCAACTAATTTTTGTATTTTTAGTAGAGACGAGGTTTCACCATATTGACCAAGATGGCCTCAATCTCTTGACCTTATGATCCACCTGCCTCAAACTCCCAACTGCTGGGATTACAGGCATGAGCCACCACGCCTGGCCCCAACTGTGTAATTTTTGAAGCAAGTTACTTGATCTCCCTTTGTCTTTAGTTTTGTCATCTGTAAAACACAGATAATATAGTGTTTTCAGAGTTAAAAGAAACTTATAAAATAAAATGCTTGGCATATAACAGGGATTTTAAAGTACAGGTTTCCGTCCAATTATTTTTCTTTCTTTTTTTTTCATACCCAATGAAACCTATATTTTTCATTTTTTAAAATGTTAATATCACCCTGTCTTGACCACTGTTGAAACAAACATCAATATGTTGCTACCATTAACTGCACGGTGGCGTGCACCTGTACTCCCACCTACTCTGGAGGCTGTAGCAGAAGGATCATTTGAGTCTATCAGTCCAAGGTTGTACTGCATTATGACTGCCTCTGTGAACAGCCATTGTACCCCAGACTGGACAACACAGCAAGACCTCATTTAAAAAAAAAAAGCCACCTTAGGCCAGGCATGGTGGCTCATGCCTGTAATCCCAGCACTTTGGGAGGCCAAGGTAGATGGATCACTTGAGGTGGCCAACGAAGCACTGCCTCTACTAAAACTACAAAAATTAGCCAGGCGTGGTGGCAAGCACCTGTAATCCCAGCTACTTGGGAAGCTGAGACAGGAGAATCACTTGAACCTGGGAGGTGGAGGTTGCCGTGAGCCAAGATTGCACCACTGCACTCCAGCCTGGGCAGCAGAGTAAGACGCCACCTTAAAAAAAAAGAAGAAAGTACTCGCTTCAGCAGCACGTATACTAAAAAACTGGAACAATACAGAGATTAGCATGGCCCCTGTGCAAGGATGACACGCAAATTTGTGAAGCGTTCCATAAAAATATAAAAAAGAAAAAAATGTCATCTTATTATCAATAAACACATGAAGAGATACTCAATATCACTAGTCAACCTACTAGAATGGCTATAACTGAAAAAGAAAAAAAAAGGGAAAACAGCAAGTGGTGGCAAGGATACTAGGGGAATGTAAAATGGTACAGCCACTTTGGAAAACATTTTAGTGTTTCTTCAAAAAATTAAACGTGGAATTACCACAACCTAGCAATTCCACTCCTAGGTATACACCAAAAAGAACTGAAAATAGTATACTAATACTGAGAGAGCATTGTTTACAATAGCCAAAAGGTGAAAACAAACATAGTATCCATCAATGAATGAAAATACAAAATGTGGTACATTAAATATGATTGTCATAAAAATAATACATTCTACAACATGTATGAATGTTGAAAACATTACACTAAGTGAAATAAGCCAGACACAAAAGGCCAAATATTACATGATTCCACTTACATGAAATATCTAGAATAGGTAAATTCACAGAGACAAAAATCAGAGGCCGGGTAAGGTGGCTCACGCCTGTAATTCCAGCACTTTGGGAGGCCAAGGCAGGTGGATAACAAAGTTAAGAGATTGAGACCATCCTGGCCAACATGGTGAAACCCCATCTCTACTAAAAATACAAAAATTAGCTGGGCATACTGGCACGCACCTATAGTCCCAGCTACTCGGGAGGCTGAGGCAGGAGAATCGCTTGAACACAGGAAGCGGAGGTTGCAGTGAGCTGAGATCACACCACCGCACTCCAGCCTGGTGAGAGAGCAAGATTCCATCTCAAAAAAAAAAAAAAAAAAAAAGTAAATTAGTGGTTACCAGGGGCTGGTTCAAGAAGGGAATGGATAGTCACTACTTAACAGGTATAGAGTTTCTTCTATTTGGGATGGTGAACAAATTTGAAAGTACATAATGGTGATGGCTGTATAACATTGTGACTGCAATTAATACCACTGAAACGTACAGTTAAAATGAATAAAATGTTATATATAATTTACCACCATAAGAGTCATTAGAGGGCCAGGTGCAGTGGCTCACGCCTGTAGTCCCAGCACTTTGGGAGGCTAAGGTGGGAGGATCACCTGAGGTCAGGAGTTCGAAACCAGCCTGGCCAACATGGTGAAACCCCATCTCTACTAAAAATAAGAAAATTAGCCATCATGGTGGGGCCTGCCTGTAATCCCAGCTACTCGGAAGGCTGAGGCACAAGAATTACTTGAACCCAGGAGGAGGAAGTTGCAGTCAGCTGAGATGGCACCACTGCACTCCAGGCTGGGTGACAGAGCAAGACTACATCTTAAAAAAAAAAGTCATTGTCTTGATCAAAATCTTCACGCTGTTTCCCATTTTCAATAAACTTAATTCTAGAACCCTGCAGGTTTGACAATTAGCAAAACTTAGTAGTTTACATAAATTAAAAAATAGGAGAAATTAGGTCCAGGGTTTAAGAGATTTCTCTGTACTATAGTTACAAACTTTCTGTAAATCATAACTTCACGATTTTTTAAATAAACTCTCTAAAAAAATAGTTTATTGATAAAAAGAGAAACCTTGCTGAATCTCAGAAGTGTTATGCTAAATGAAAGAAGCCAGATTCAAAAGGCTATACACTGGGTGACGCCAATTTATATGACATTTTGGGAATGGAAAAACTATAGGAATAAAAACCAAATGAGCTGTTGCCAGGGAGTGAGGAGTGGGCAGAAGGGATTTACTTCAAAAGGGCATTATTATGGAAATTATTGAAGTGACAAAAATATTCTTATCTTATATCTTAATTGTGGTGGTGGTGGTTACACAAATGTCACTGTTTTCATAATTCATCTGTTTTAGCAGAATTGTATAGAACCATACACCTAAAACAGATGAATTTTACTATGTGTAAATTATACCTCAATAAGTTTGACTTGTCAAAAAGAATCCTTAAGAACTGTAGTATCATGTAATGCATTTCAATACACACAGAATTCTAGCCTAATAAATGTCATTATGAGATCTAGTCAGATAAAACTAGGCTATTTGGGCCAGGTGTGGTGGCTCATACCTGTAATCCCAGCACTTTGGGAGGCAGAGGCAGGGGGATCACTTGAGGTCAGGAGTGTAAGACCACCCTGCCAACACAGTAAAACCCTGTCTCTACCAAAAACACAAAAATTAGCCAGGCATGGTGACAGGCGCCTGTAATCCCAGCTACTCAGGAGGCTGAGATAGGAGAATCTCTTGAACCCAGGAGGTGGAGGTTGCAGTGAACCGAGACTGCACCATTGCACTCCAGCCTAGGTA
>NW_016107354.1:7043700-7055671 GCF_001604975.1 Cebus imitator
CCCCATCTTAAAAAAAAAAAAAAGAAAAACCTAGGCTATTCCATATTCCAGGAGCCAAAGAGCACCTTTTCTTAACTCAGTCATGTCAAGACATTTAATTATATTATGAATACATAGAAAGTAACAGTATATAAACCAATGTAGGTATGACACTTGTAGCACTATGATTTTGTTTATAGGAATAATTAGTTCTACACCGCTAACCTTGGGGTAAAGAAATACATGTTTCACATAATCCCCCAAACTGTAAATAAAACATAAAAAAAAAGTCCTGTTCCTTAATTAGACAAGCATTTTCTAAGCTGTGTCTCTCCTTCCTATCAGCATCCATGTTTTTTTCCCATCTCACCAGAAAGTAAGTACCTACATTGATGTCCTTCTCTTCTCATTCATTTCCCCCATCCCTTTATCCTGAAAGAGCATTTTTGTCGTGCTTTTTCCTCTCATTCTACAGCAGAACTTTAATAATACTTAATTTCTTCCTATTTCTATTGGTATTTTCTGAAGGTAAACTGCCAATTTGTTTTTTATTTTAAAAATATTTTAATGACCTGTTACAATTAGGATTTCTCATACTGTAAAATTTAAAATCTATTTTCTGGCCAGGCACAGTGGCTCATGCTTACACGGGACCCAGCCCCTTGGGAGGCCGAGGTGGGCAGATCACCTAAGGTTAGAAGTTCAAGACCAGCTTGGCCAACATGGTGAGACCCCATCTCTACTAAAAAGACAAAAATTAGGGCATGGTGGCATACGCCTGTCATCCCAGCTACTCAGGAGATTGAGGCGGGAAAATCACTTGGACCCAGGAGGCAGAGGTAGCAGTGAGCCAAAACCGCACCACTGCACTCTGGCCTGGGCGACAGAGTAAGACTCAATCTCAAATTAATTAATTAATTAAAATAAAATCTACTTTTTTTTATAATACCACCTATTCCTTGCTCTTCTCACAGTCAAATTCCTTACCGAGTCTCTAATCATTTCACAACAGGAACCAACATTACACTGCTCCTCATTCATAGTCTCCTCTCCAGCCCTCTCAACCTTCCATTTTGTCACACTACTCAAGTCACAATGAAATCATGGCACTGAGATTTCCTGAATCATTGAAATAATATAAAAGTTTTAACCATCGGCTTAATACTTTATTGCAGATGTGTATTTATTCTCATCTCTTCCTTCACCTCTATCCTGTCCCCATCATTTCAAATATGTCTTGAAGGCTGGGTGTGGTAGATCACACTTGTAATCCCAACACTTTGGGAGGCTGAGGTGGGCAGCACCTAAGGTCAAGGGTTCGAGACCAGCCTGGCCAAAATGGCAAAACCCCACTTCTACTAAAAATACAAAAATTAGCCAGGTGTGGTGGTGGTGGGTACCTGTAATCCCAGCTACTTGGGAGGCTGAGGCAGGAGAATCGCTTGAGCCTGGGAGGCAGGGGTTGCAGTGAGCCAAGATTGTGCCACTGCACTTCAGCCTGGATTACAGAGGGAGATTTCATGTAAAAAATTAAAATAAGCCTTGAAAACCCTTCCCTACCCCTATGTTTTATGTTCCCTTAGCTAAGTTTTCCCTTAAGTTATTTTCTGTGCATTGAAATAATATTATCCTTGACACCTCATCACTTCTTCCTATAGTAAAGATTTATAATCTAAACTCTTTACTCAAAAATCTTGTCTAATTAATTCTTACCTATTTTCCATTTGACTACATTATCCCTTACATCTTTTCTTTCCTGCTAACAGTTTGTTTTAAATAACTGAAGTACACTTTGCTACATGGATTATAGTTAGTCAGTCTCTCCTAGTTGGAATATAAACTTCCTAAAGGCAGGAAGTAACCATTTCTTTATTACACACTCCAAAAATCTGGTTTATATCATGTATCTCAACATTCAAATGTCATATGAAGAGATGCAATGAAAAGAATACTGAGCTGGACATGGTGGCTTATGCCTGTAATCTCAGCACTTTGGGAGGCCTACATAGGCCCAGAGGTTCGAGACCAGCCTGGGCAATGTAGCAAAACCCCTTTTCTACAAAAAACACAAAAATCAGCCAAGCATGGTGGCACGTGCTTGCAGTCCCAGCTACTTGGGAGGCCAAGGTAGGAGGCTCACCTGAGCATGGGAAGCAGAAGTTGCAGTGGGCTGAGATGGAACCACTGCACTCCAGCCTGAGTGACATAGCAAGACCCTCCCTCAAAAAAAAAAAAAAAAAAAAAGGAACAGAACATTGGGCCTCGCAATATAAGGCCTGAGTTCAACCAATGCTTCTAATGTATCATGCTAAGTAAGTCACAACATCTTTGGGCCTCAGCAAAATGAGAATACTTGCTGTATTTACTTCACAGCTAATAAGACATTAGAGGGAAAAAAGTGTTAGCTAAGCTATAACCGTCAGTCAGTACAAGTGTAAAGATGTATTATTGTTAGTCATAGCTATCTTGCCTAAAATTAGCCACTAGTGTTTTTTAGCCAAACTCAATGCATAGCAAATTCACTGTGTCAACATTGAACATTATTTAGTCACATCAATAATGTAACTGTTATATTGTAAGACTAACAGAAAGCCTTATGTTTAACAGTAAGCATGTTAACACTATCTTAACGCAATCTCAAGGTTAAAAGATAAATACTTGCTGCTAAGCCAACAATAACTGCCTTCAAATCTGTTAAAAGAGGGTTTATAAATCCTATTTGGTTTGTACCCAAATAGCAACATTTAAAATTTTAAGAAATCCAAGAAGGAGTTTAAAATTGTATAAATTTACTTTTAGCTTCCTAAAATGTCCATATGCACTCTTTCATTGTGTTTTGAATCCATCATGTTAGAAAAACAGACTGCAGGTGGGGCACAGTAGCTCATGCCTGTAATCCCAGCACTTTGGGAGGCCAAGATAGGAGGATCGCTTGAGGCCAGGTGTTCAAGACCAGCCTGGTCAACATAGTGAGACACCATGTCTATTTTAAAAAGAAAGAAAGAAGGAAAGAAAGAAAGAAGGAAAGAATGAACATACTGCAGAAAAAAAAATACAAAGTATACATAAATGAACAAAATAAAGATAACAAAAATATGATTTGGTTTATACTATGTATCTAAACACTCAAATGCCATATGTAGACATGCAATGAAAAGAATACGGGGCTGGACATGGTGGCTTATGACTGTAATCTCAGCACTTTGGGAGGCCAAGGCAGGCCCAGGGGTTTGAGACTACAGAGGCAGAGAAAACAAATAAGTTTCTTCTAGTCTCAACCAAAATCCTATGAACAACCTTAAAGATACTTACAGCAATATTTCCAAGTATGACTATAATTCTCATCAAAAGGGTATCATATGCAAATACCATCAAAATGATTACTAATTGTAAATTACCAGTAATAAATTTCTCATAGGAGTTCCTTTTCTTTTTATAAGCAGGGAACCAAGATAGAATAGCCTCTAGATTTTTTTTTTTTTTTTTTTTATCAATAGAATGTGCTGCCTTGCACATTTTTGAGACAGTGTCTCACTCTGTCACCCAGGCTGGAGTGCAATGGTGATCATAGCTCACTGCAGCCTCAAACTCCTGGGCTCAAGAGATCCTCCTGCCTTGATCCTCCAAAGCACTGGACTACAGGCATGCACTGCCGCACCCAGCCTCTAGGTCTATACTGTCCAATATGGTAGTTGCTAGTTACATGCAGCTATTAAGTGCCTGAAATGTGACTGTTCCAAATTGAGATGTATCAAGCGTAAAATATGCACCAGATTTAAAAGATTTAGGGGAAAAAATAATGTAAAATCTCCTACCTATGTGACTCCCATTTGTGGCTCACATATTTCTAATGTACAGCACTGCTTTATATATATAGTTGAATCTTGAATAAGGAAAATGGATATCAGAAGTATTAAGCAGTTTGCTCAACACCTCACTGCTTGACAGAAGCAGAACAGGGCCTAAACCTGATCACTTTAATCCATCCCACCCTTATGAATAGACAGAATTAATCTTTTAAGACTCAACTTGAGCATTACCTTCTTTCTCAAACCCACTCATTCCCTTTCTATATCCCAGCCCAGGTGACCACATCCTTTTTAGCCTGCCCTTATAATTATACTATTATAAAATGTGTGTTTGTCTTCCATGTGGATGAGAACTTTTTGACAGCAAGCACTGTCTCATTCATTTTTCTTATCCCTGGGAAGCTCTGCAGTGCCAGGCACCCCTGCAGGCCCTCTGGCACTCGCAGAGTTTTGAGTGTTAATTTTTAGTCCTATGCATGTACAACTACTCAAATGAAATCACCTATGTGATGCACCACCCAAAAACATTCACCTTTATCATTTACCTGTCTTAAATTATTTTTGGAATATGCTAAATCAATACAATGAATAGGCCAGGCATGGTGGCTCATGCCTGTAATCCCAGCACTTTGGGAGGCCGAGGCGGGTGGATCACTTGAGGTCAGGAGTTCAAGACCACTCTGGCCAACATGGTGAAAGCCCATCTCTACTAAAATACAAAAATTAGCTGGGTATGGTGGTGTGCACCTGTAATCCCAGCTACTTGGGAGGCTGAGGCGGGAGGACTGCTTGAACCCAGGAGGCAGAGGTTTCAGTGAGCTGAGATAAACCACTGCACTTCAGCCTGGACGACAGAGTTAGACTGTCTCAAAAAAGAAAAAAAAAGGAATAATTCATATCATCAAAGGAAGACAAGTTACAAAGCATGCTTTAAAAGTACTTTGCACTATTGTTACTCTGATGCTCTGATAACAACTCGAGTTCTTAGGAAACTCAACACACTCTTTAGATATAAATTCACTTATACCTGAATGTGCTTACTAAATGCAAAACTTTGTGCTAGATTAAGGAAAGATTCCTGGACACAGGAATTGATGCAAGCAATCTTAAATTAATTGAAAATTTTAGAACTATTAATCGCATACTTAGTATACAGCTACTTATTACAGAAAGTTAGTTTCAAAAATTCGTCAATGCAAACATGACAACTTTTGTATTCTATAAAACAGAAAAAAACTGCCAGGTGCAGTGGCTCAAGCCTTTAATCTCAGCACTTTGGGAGGCCAAGACAGGCAGATCACTTGAGGTCAGGAATTTGAGATCAGCCTGGCCAACACAGTGACACCCAGTCTCTACTAAAAAAATACAAAAATGAGCCATGTATGGTTGCACATGCCTGTAATCCCAGCTACTCAGGAGGCTGAGGCAGGAGAATTGCCTGAACCTGGCAGGTGGAGGTTGCTGTAAGCTGAGATCGTGCCATCCAGCCTAGGTGACAGAAAGAGACTCTGGCTTGGAAAAACAAAACAAAACAGAAAAAACTGTAAAACCTGTGGATGAATACATTAAAATGTCATTTATAAAGAAAACTGCAAGAAACACACATATAAAGCACAAATATAGCAAGAGGCTTTGATAAGAAAAAAATCCGCTTTAGAATGTGTTAATTTAGCCAAAATGTATGGAATTTATGGAAGAAACTTCATATGTGCTTTGTACCTATATAAAATCACTTTTGAACTAAATTTGAGTTAACAAATCTCTCTATTCTCATTCAGTTACAATTGTTTTCAGTATGCAACCACTGTCTTGATATTAAACAAATATCTTGTATAAAAATAAATATAAAATTTGTATACCTCAACTGAGGTCCTTTGGTCTAATTGTTACCATGAATAAGAGCACCATCCTGTCCAGATAAGGTTAGATCATATTTTTTAAAAAAAGCACCATTCTGCAGGGCAAGGTAGACCAGCCTGGGCAACATAGTGAAACCCCATGTAAATTAAAAACAAACAAACAAAAAAAACAAGAGCACGAACCCCAACTATGGCAGAGCTGCTAAAGGTGTCTCTTGTGGAGACTTGAACCACAAGCCAAGGAGTCAAAGGTAAAAAGTCTCTCCTGGAATTAATTCCTGAACTTCTGGGCAGCCTTCCCCCTTTCTACTATGTCTTCACCACTCCCCCACAAGCAGCTTTCTTTCTCTTGCATCTCTTCTATGCTGTGGCTTTTGATACTACAATATATTTAAATTTTTTCCCAACAGAGCTTTCCTGCCTGACACCCACCGGGAAAGATTTCAGGACATCTCTTTAACAACTAATCTTGTTCAAAGACGAAGGTATCCTTCGTTTCACTTAATTCAAACCCCCACTGTTCAGAACAAGAATATAATTATAACCTCAATTTCTATCAGGCCAGTATAGGAAAAGAACTACCACAGGCTCTCTCTTCCACGTTTTTTATCTCCAGACTTTTTTCCTCACTTCGTTTCTCCTTCCTTATTTCCCTCCTTAATCCCTCCTTCCCCGAAAAAATAATTCCACAGCTGGAGAATCTCATTTTTAAAGCCAAAAATTCAGTGAGGAAAATAAGTATGTGCCTTTTTCTTCAATTATTTATTATTCCTCCGTCACTCGGGAAGAGTTAAGCAAGTATTTTTTAATCTGACCGCCCTCACAGAAGGATGATGCGCTAAATAACACACTGAATTACGTCTTACCGAAGCAAGTGGATTCGCGGCTAAAAGCAACACGGTGGGAGTGAGGGGTCCGGGGAGAAGAAAAAGGATCCTTGGCCCCCAGAGCCAGAGATGGGACAGGAGGTGAAAGAAGGGGCCATCACTAAGAAGTACAACACACACACTTGCCAGAACGAACAATCTGCCGAGAGAATAGGACTGGCCACTGCGACTCCAGCCCGGTCCCGCGGGACAAGGCAGGAGGGCGAAGGGGGAGGGGGATGCCTGCCCTTCTTCTGTGGGACAAAACTAACTCCCAGGCGCACCTCCGCTCCCGACAAGAGGGGCCTGGTGGGGACGCGGGATCCTCCCACCTCCAGCGCAGCACTTGCCCACGGCCTGGGTGGAAGGAAGGCCCAGAGGGAGGGGAGTCGGGCTGGGCAGCGCCAAGAGCACGGGATGGAGGGTCAGAAGCGGGCACCCGAGGCACTGGGGGCCGCCACCAGGGACCCTTCCAGCACCGGAACCCCGGGGCCCCTCTCCACCCTTGCAGAGCAGGATCCCGAATATCATCCCCAGCCGCCCCAACCGCTCCTCACCTCACACTGCCTGAGCCTCTGCCTCTACCACAACCTGAGCCGCCGAAGCCGCCACAATCCGAGCCATTTTTCCTCTCAGCTGGCTCAGCCGCCGCCAAAAGCTTCGGCGGACTCCACAGCCAGCCAAGCGCCGCACGTCACTTCCGGTCAGGGAAGCACCGCCTTCCCCGCCCAAGCTTGTTGTGGATTGGCTAACGCAGACGACCTACCTGAGCTGGCGGGCGGGGCTTGGACGACCCGTGGGACGTGAAGTGGGGCGCTGGGGAGCTGGGGCGTAAGGGCCCTGGGGTCTGGCAGCCGGCTCCCTCCCGGGAATGCTGAGCGGGTTCTAGGCGTCTCTCTGTGCGGACCCCAGACCCGGGGAAAGGAGCGCCCCGGATACCCCAGCTGGCTGCCTCTCTGTCTCGGCGTCCGAAGCCCAGCCAACCCGGCCGGGACACTGAAGTACCCTATTGTTCTCCTCCCCTTTCCCGGGACTCCGCACCCTCCTCCATCTAGGTTGAGGTTCCCAGATTTGTGGCTTGGCCCCAGGGGGCGCCGAGATTACTTTTTGTTTGGAAGACTGAAAGGAACAGGCAATGCAGAAACTCGTCCACTCTAGCCAGCATTTACCGAAGCCTCACGGTAGGTCAGGTGGTGCAGGGTGGGTAATTAGTAGCCTATCACGTGGGTTGTGTAAAATGCTTGATACCACGTAAAACGCTTTTAGGTCAGCGTCTCATTTCATCCTCACAACAACCAGGTATGGAAAATATCCCCATGATAATAACTCACAGCCAGACGGCTCCTTCTACATTACAAAGTATTTTCACATACAATCTCCATGATGATACCTTCATACTGAGAACTGAATGAGATTATGCTTGTAAAGCATTTGGTCCTCATGTATTAGATTTAAAAATTACATAACCGGCCGGGTACGGTGGCTCACGCCTGTAATACCAGCGCTTTGGGAGGCCAGGGCGGGCGGATCACAAGGTCAGGAATTAGAGACCAGCCTGGCCGACATGGTGAAACCTCTGTCTCTACTAAAAAAATATATATATGCAAAAATTAGCCAGGTATGATGGTGTGCGCCTGTAATCCCAGCTACTTGGGAGGCTGAGGCAGCAGAATTGCTTGAACCCGGGAGGCAGTGGTTGCAGTGAGCCGAGATCCGGCACTGCACTCCAGCCTGGGCAACAGAGGAAGAATCCATCTCAAAAAAAAAAAAAAAAAATTACATAACCATGGGTAGCAGATAGGAAAATTACCCCCATCTTTGTTACTGCTGAGATGCTCTTTGTGCCCTTAACATCTTTGTGTTAAGGGCAGAAGAACGATTCCTAAGACTGTCCTTTAAGCAGTAGGAGAAGGGGGTACCCACCATCCAGACGTTCACAATCTAATGTGACAGACTTAGGCTGCAATTCTCAGGCTAAACAAAAAGTTATCAGCCTATATGTATACACACATAATGAGAAGGCTCTAAGAGAAGTTGGAACTTCAGCAAATAATGGGAAAGAAAGAAATTGGTCTCATTTGGCTCGGAGGGGGTGTTGGAGAAAGGGGGCTAGGGCAGTGAGGAATGTGGAGTGGATGAATCCCTCATAGTGCTGTAGTAAATATGCCTACACCTCCCCAGGAGTGGGAAGATTGGATGAAGTTTCTATTCTATGGGGAATTCTAGAAGCAAATATGTGATTATTTGTTATGGCTGTAGCTACCGGCTCTTATACACACACACCCTCTTCTTACTCCTAGCTTTCCCCCCAACCCCTCCCCACCTCCATGCACACACATTTCCAGGCAGGCTACACACTCTAGAAGAATGTCCCTTAGAAATCCACTTAGTTCCGTAGCATTGTTCTGCTTTATCTTCTGATCACAGGAGGAATTTCTAAAATTGGCAGCTGTTTCACAAGGTCAAAAAGGGGTGGGGAAAGTGACTTATCTCAGGGTAGCTTCCTACCTTCTGCTCCAGAACTGAGTGTGCCTTCAGAAAAGAAGGAAGAGGCCTTGGGAGAACACAGTCTTCAGGGAAAAGTAACTATTTGTCTCTCTTTCTTTTCTTTTCTTCCTTTCTTTTCTTTCTTCCTTTCTTTCTCTTTCCTCCTTTCTTTTTTTTGATCCAGGGAGACAGACTGAATTTTTTTTTCTATTTTTTTTTTTTTTTGAATGAAAAATATTTCCGCTGAGTCCCAGCAGCAGAGGGCCCTTGTCCTTGAGTCCCTTCCTTGTTGCAGCCCTGACTTCATTATTTTATTATAGCTTTTGGATGGCCGTTACATGGTAGGCTCTGATCAGCTAAAAGGTTCTCAATAAGGTGAAGAGAATGAAAAGGAGTTTGATGGTTTTCCAGATTCAAAAAAAAAGCAGCTTTCATGAGTTGCCAGTGTCAAAAACCTGAACAGGTAGCCCTCTCTTAGCATATGTCATCTGTCAGCAATGGCTTGTGATGATGCATGTGTAAACACTAGGAACACAGGCTTCTGGGAGACTAACTGGTGCTGCTGTCATTTGGAACCAGCTAGAACACAACTGGCAACCATTTCTCCTCTACTGGCTTCACTTTTAAGTCCTAAAGTGGAAAATAGGATTGAGGAAGAGGCCTTACTTTTTTTTTTTTTAAGAGAGTGTTTTTTCTCCTGGACCATTATAAATAAATAAATAAATAAATAAAGACAATGTTTTGCTCTTGTTGCCCAGGCTGGAGTACAATGGCGCCATCTCGGCTCACCACAACCTCTGCCTCCCAGGTTCAAGCAATTCTCCTACCTCAGCCTCCCAAGTGGCTGGGATTACAGACATGCGCCACCATGCCTGGCTAATTTTTGTATTTTTAGTAGAGACAGGGGTTTTCCATGTTGGTCAGGATGGTCTGGAACTCCTGACCTCAGGTGATCCACCCTCCTTGGCCTCCCAAAGTGGTGGGATTACAGGTGGAGGCCTTACATTTTTAAGTGTTTCAATCATAACTTCCCACAGACAACTTCCCAGTACCACAAATATTCTCCAGCCTCTTCCAGTACCACATGAGAAATGGGCAATCTGTTTTTGGTTTTGTTTTTTAACCACGGATAAAATATAGTGGCTTATGATGATTGAGCATTTGCTAAGGCCATGTCCTGTTCTTAGTGTTTTATGAGTATTATCTCATTGATTTCCTCCAACAGCCTTCATAAAAGGTATAATTATTATATCCTAATTTTATAGCTGAGAAATTTGAGGAATAGAGAGGAAAGTAACTTGCCCAATGTCACACTAAGTAGTAGAGCTGGGATCCAATACTGGGTCTGCCTGCACAACCATGCTCTTTTAATCTCACAGTTCCCCCAACAGGGCAAGGAGATTTTAACATCTACAAAAGGTCATGAATGAGTGTAATAGGTTTCTCTTTCCTTCCCCAGTGCTATATCCCCACCCAAGTAGGACTCTGCTGGGTACTATACCAAACTATTCATTTATTTATTGATTGATGTTTTTTGAGACAGAGTTTGTCTCTGTTGCCTAGCCTAGAGTTCAGTAGAGCAATCTCGGCTCACTACAATCCATCTCCTGAGTTCAAACATCCAGAGTAGCTGGGATTACAGGTGCACACCATCACACCTGGCTAATTTTTTCCGTTTTTAGTAGAGATGGAGTTTCACCATATTGGTCTGGAACTCCTGGCCTCAAGCGATTCTCCCATCTCAACCTCCCAAAGTGCTGGGATTATAGGCATGAGCCTAGCCCCAATTATTTAATCCCAATTATGATAAGTAGTTTGAAGGAAAACTACAGTGTTCTTTGATTTAGAATAGAGGGCAGGAAGGCCTTCCCTGAGAAAGTGACATTGAGCTGAGATTTAAAGGATAAGTAGAAATTCAGGATGGGGGGAAAAACCATACCAGGCAGAGGGAACAGTGTGTGCAAAGACACTGAGAAAGGAGCATGGCTCAGCTAAGGAACTGAGAGGCCAGTGTTGTTGTTATACTGAAAAGAAGGAGGAAGTATCTTTGTTATTAAAAAAATCTTTTTCTAGACACGGGATCTCACTATGTAGCCCAGGCTAGTCCCAAACTCCCAGCCTCAAGCAATCCTCCTGCCTGCCTCAGCCTCCCAAAGTGCTAGGATTATAGGGGGGTGTGTCTGTGTCTGGCCAGAAGCATCTTGGGTACTGTAGTGAGACAGGAAGATAATGCCAGGCCTGGGAAGCTGTATTAAGAATTTAGGTCTTTATCTTAAGAATGAAGAGAATGATTTTAAGCCTTCAAATGTTCAAAGTTGCATTTTTATAAGATTTCAAAGAACTAGGAAGAGAAAGAATTAGAAGGTTCTAGAGAATTTGGGTAGCCCAGTCTGGAGTTTGTTGCAACTATGTAGGGAAATGATGATGATGCCTTGAACTTTCAATAACACACAATAATTGTGTGGCTGGGCATGGTGGCTCACGTCTATAATCTCAGCACTTTGAGAGGCCAAGGCGGGTGGATCACCTGAGGTCAGGAGTTCAAGACCAGCCTAGCCAACATGGTGAAACCCCATCTCTACTAAAAATACAAAATTAGCCAGGGGTGGTGGCACATACCTTTAATCCCAGCTACCCTGGAACCTGAGGAAGGAGAATCACTTGAACCCAGTAGATGGAGGTTGCAGCGAGTCAAGATCGAGGCATTACACTCTAGCCTGGGCAAAAAGAGCAAGACTCCGTCAAAAAACAAACAACAACAACAGCAACAAAACCCGATAAATGTGAAGCTGACTGAGCCAGGGTTCCTGTCCTTAGAGACAGTCCAGTAGGGGGAAGCAACTGAGAAATAAAATAGTATATTGTGCTATGAGCATTACTAGAAGTAATTCCAAATAACTCTGGAAGCTCGGAGAAAAGATAGAGGGAAGATGGAAGGTATATTAGTTATCTCCTGCTGCATATCAAATTA
>NW_016107354.1:7056776-7058956 GCF_001604975.1 Cebus imitator
TTCTCAAGGCTTTTATGACACTAGGTCCCCCTAGTTTTCCTTCTACCTCCCTGCTTACCACTTAGCTCCTTCCTTTCTATCAGACCTCCAAAGGTAGAAGAGCTCTAAGACTTCATCTTCAGTTCTTTTTTTTTTCTTTGATTTTACAGTTCAACTAGGTGAGTTCACCAAGATCCATGGTTTTAAGTACCATTCCTAGGTCAATTATTCTGAAATTTATATATCCAGCCCCTGACTTGTCCTCTGAACTCTAGATTTATGTGTCTACTCCATTTGGATGTTTGATAAGCAACTCATAATTAAAATGACCGCAAACTGAGAACTCTCAATTTATCACCCTGTATCTGTTACCCACTTCTGTATCCCCTCATCGCCCCCAAGATTTACCCACCTAAATAATTGGCACCATCAGCCCAGTTACATAGGCCAGAAGATCAGGAGTCATCTTTTATTCCTCTTATTCTCCCATATACCAGTCAATACTTCCTACTGGCTGTATCTCAAAATACATCCTAAAGCCAAACCTGACCCTACTTGCTCTAAAATACACCCTAAAGCCAAATCTGACCCTACTTGCTCTAAAATACATCCTAAAGCCAAACTTGACCCTACTTGCTCTAAAATGCATCCTAAAGCCAAACCTGACCCTGCTTGACAGAGTCTAGCTCTGTCACCCAGGCTGGAATGCAGTGGCACGATCTTGGCTACTGCAATCTCCACCTCCTGGGTTTAAGCGATTCTCCTGCCTCAGCCTTCCGAGTAGCTAGGATTACAGGCGCATGCCACCACGCCCAGCAAATTTTTTGTATTTTTAGTAGAGATGGGGTTTCACCATGTTAGCCAGGAGGGTCTTGATCTCCTGTCCTTGTGATCTGTCTGCCTCAGCCTCCCAAAGTGCTGGGATTGTAGGCATGAACCATCACACCTGGCCTGAAGTATTTTTTTTAATTCAGTTGTGAGTTACTATATAAAACCTAAAATTAAGTTAGAAAAATTTCAAAGAACTATCAACTGTTTCTTTCATGTGCTTTTAAAAAGGATGTCTATTTTGTGCATCATAAAAGTATAATGTGTAGGCTGTAACTCACAAGAGGAATAGACAACCTACTCTTTTCTCTCCTCCTCTCCCCTCCCCAGAAATATCATAAACAGGTAGTAGGTACTTGGAAGAGCAGCTAACATTTGCTGAGAGCTTGCTATGTGCTAGATATTTATTTTATTTTATTTTATTTTGAGACAGAGTCTCATTCTGTTGCCCAGGCTAAAGTGCAGTGGCGTGATCATGGCTCACTGCAGCCTTGACTTCCCCAGGCTCTCAGACCTCAGCCTCTCAAGTAGCTGAGACTGCAGGTGCCCACCATTACACCCAGCAGATTTTTTAATTTTTTGTAGAGTTGGAGTTTTGCCATGTTGCCCAGGCTGGTCTCGAACTCCTGGACTCAAGTGATCTTCCCACTTCAGCCTCCAAAGTGCTGGGATCATAGGCATGAGCCACTGTGCCTGGCCAACATTTAATAGATTAACTCATTTAACCTTCAGAACAACCTTATGAGTGATGATTATAATTCCCATATAACAGATATGAGGCACAGAGAGGTTAAGTAACTTGCCTGCAGCACATGGTTAATGAGTGGTAGAGAAGGGCAGGCTGACTTCAGTGTCTGAGCTCTTAATCATCCTACCATGCTGCTCTGAGAAATGCATGTCAGTGAGTCTGAATGTTTGTCACCACATTAGTCCTTTGGGACTACAGAGGAGAGTAAATAAGGAAAAATACCTGGGGGTGTAGAGGTAAGTGTCAAATCGAATCAAGTCCAAATCCCAGAGGTTTTCGTTTTTTATGCTATGGACCCTTTTGGCAGTCAGGGAGTCCATAGACCTTCTGCTCAGAATAATGTTTTTACATACAAACTAAAATAGAATTGGAAACCAATTATAGTGAAATACAGTTTCACTTGGCCAACATGGTGAAACCCCATCTCTACCAAAAATATGAAAAATTAGCCAAGTGTGGTGGTGTGCACCTGTAATCCCAGCCACTCAGGAGGAGGCAGGAGAATCACTTGAACCCAGGAGGAAGAGGTTGCAATGAGCTGAGATCATGCCACTGCACTCCAGCCTAAGCAAAAGAGCGAGACGCCATCTAAAAACAAATAAAAACAAGAAATCTGGAGGATCAC
>NW_016107354.1:7058995-7060266 GCF_001604975.1 Cebus imitator
AAAACCCTGTGTTTGCTAAAAAAAAAAAAAAAAAGGGAAAGAAATAAATATCTGGGATATCTGTTACTGACAAAGTCACAGATACAGCTAATACTACTATGATTTGTGGCCTGTATTAGTAAGGGAAGGAATTGCTAAATTTCCGTTTGAGGTTAGTGAAAATAAACAGGATATGTTTTTCTTCCCTTTCAAGTTTGTAGGCCTCTTGAATTCCATCCATGGATCTCTTTGGGGAAGGGGGTTTTGGAGGATACAGGTATATATACCCTCAAGTTACTAATCCCTGCCACCAAACCCGGGAGCAGTTTCTGGGTGTACTGTAGTGACCTGATGTATGGACAAGAAGTAGACCCAGGCAATTGACCAGGAATTACTGGGAAGAGGAATTCAATGGTGTGAACTGGTCACTCTTTCCCATAAGCCTGATGATTGAAAAAGGACAATGAGTGGCTGGGCACGGTGGCTCACGCCTGTAATCCCAGCACTTTAGGAGGTTGAGGCGGGCAGATCACAAGGTCAGGAGTTTGAGACCAGCCTGACCAACATGGTGAAACCCCATCTCTACTAAAAATACAAAAATTAGCCGGGCATGGCGGTGCACACCTGTAATCCCAGCTACTCAGAAGGCTGAGGCAGGAGAATCGCTTGAACTCAGTAGGCGTAGCTTGCAGTGAGCCGAGATTACGCCACTGCACTCCAGCCTAGGAGACAGAAACGAGAGAAACTCTGTCTCAAAAAGAAAGAAAGAAAGAAAAAGGACAATGAAAAAATAAGTGAAGTAAAATTTGTTTCTGTGATATCTGAGATAATCCTTTAGATTTGTTTCTAACATTTCCCCAAATGAAGTAAATTATTACACAAAATTCTAAAGTTAAAGCAAATTTGGAAAAAAAACAGTTACACATGGATAGAAGTCTATTTTTGGCATTCTGAGTATCTGCAGCTTTGGAAAAATGAGAGGCAGGATCCATGGGTAGGACCAGCACATTAATGGTAGCAAGCTGTCCTCATTCTGCCCCCAGTTCTGCCTCAGCAGCTTCAAACATGGTGGGCTGACAACAATCTGGAGGTTGGAGAAGAACAATTTCAGAGCATGTATTGGAAAACCCAAGGTGCTGAGGAATGTACTGAAGCTCTACAGTGATGGAGGCATGAATCAGCAGCATGCAGATAGAAACATAAATGCGACATCATTTGTAATTGCAGTCTGAATGAGTTAGAAAAAATTTGGAATATTCTTACGTGGAAGCTACATCTGAATACTACCAGGA
>NW_016107354.1:7062481-7064190 GCF_001604975.1 Cebus imitator
AGTGATAGTTAATATGAATGGAATGTTTACTCTTTGTCAGGCACTGTTAGAAGTACAGTATTTTACATGCATTAACATATTTAATTCTTAGAGTAAACTTATGAGATAAGTGATGTTAATATCTCCATTTTACAAGAAAGAAGACTGAAGTACAGAGAGGTAGAAGTAAATTCTTTTTTTAAAAATGACACTTATCTGGGCCTGCATGGCACCCAGCAGCCAGGAGAAAAAAAAGAAGATACTTATTCTAAGATAGAGTAGAAGTATATATATTTTTCTTTTTTAAAATACTTTTTTTGTACAGAACAGTTGAAATGTAAGAAGTATATTCTTTTGCTTTGTTTTTTGAGACAGAATCTTGCTCTGTTGCCAGGGTGGAGTGCAGTGGTACAATCTCAGCTCACTGTAGCCTCCACTTCCCAGGTTCAAGCAATTTTCACTGCCTCAGCCTCCCAAGTAGCTGAGATTACAGGTGCCTGCCAGTATGCCTGGCTAATTTTTGTATTTTTTTTTCAAATATGTGTGTGTGTGTATGTGTGTGTGTGTGTGTGTGTGTGTGTGTGTGTGTGTGTGTTTTGAGGCAGAGTTTCACTCTTGTTGCCCAGGCTTGAGTGCAATGGCACAAAATCTCGGCTCACAGCAACCTCTGCCTCCCGGGTTCAAGCAATTCTCTTGCCTCAGCCTCCCAAGTAGCTGGGATTTTAGGCATGTGCCACCATGCCTGGCTAATTTTGTATTTTTAGTAGAGATGGGTTTTTTTTCATGTTGGTCAGGCTGGTCTTGAACTCCCGACCTCAGGTGATCCACCCGCCTCAGTCTCCCAAAGTGCTGAGATTACAGCCATGAGCCACTGCGCCCAGCCAATTTTTATATTTTTAAGTAGAGACAAGGTTTCGCCATGTTGGCCAGGCTGGTCTTGAACTCCTGACCTCAGATGACCCGCCTGCCTCAGCTTCCCAAAGTGCTGGGATTACAGGCGTGAGCCACTGTGCCTGGCCTAGAAGTATATTCTTGACTGTATTAGTTAAGTGCTATATTGACTGTATGGTAGCTGCTGTAAAAATAAACTTTGAAACCTCAATGGCTTAACACATTGGAGTGTATTTCTCGCCACCTAAGCCCGATAAGAGGTTGGGTGTTGAGAAACTCAATGATGAAAGTCTGCTGTCTTCAGTATATCAGAATCACTCTGAGGTTTCTTGTACCTTCATTTGAAGGTTAAATGCATCAAATTCCACTGGCCAGAACTACTTGCCTATGACTAATTAAAGGGGAAGCTGGGAAAGGTAGCTGAACTCTGGTCCCACAGGGGAAAAAAATGGTTTCGTTACCAGCTAGCCAGTCTTTGTCACGCCAGCAGATCAGATAACTTGATTGGTTCAAGCAGAGAGCTTCTCTTTTTTTTTCAAAATGTCCTCCTTAACAAACTGAAACAACTTTTAGATGAGCTTAGTTCATGGTCTTTTGTTAAGAAGGGAAAGTCTTTTGTTTTTATGTTGTGGATATGGTATTATTACCATCCAGTCCTTCTGTATAATTATTATCAGAAATCATGGCTTGAGAACAACTCTTTTTACATTCAAATACTGTTTTTAGCAACTGTTCTCCAACATTGTATTGATTTATTGCCAAAAAATTTATATAGCACACAAATAATGCGCTTATCTGGTAAGTAAATTTCTTTCTTTCTTTTTTTTTTTTTTTTTTTT
>NW_016107354.1:7064665-7066252 GCF_001604975.1 Cebus imitator
AGTTTCGCTCTTGTTGCTCATGCTAGAGTGCAATGGCGCAATCTCGGCTCACCACAACCTCCACCTCCAAGGTTCAAGTGATTCTCCTGCCTCAGCCTCCTGAGTAGCTAGGATTACAGGTGCCCGCCACCACCCCTGGCTAATTTTGTACTTTTAGTAGAGATGGGATTTCTCCATGTCAATCAGGCTGGTCTTGAATTCCCGACCTCAGGTGATCTGCCCACCTTGGACCCCCAAAGTAAAAAAATTTCTTAACTAATTTATTAAGATATTCTCTGGACTTCTGGGAACTAGCATGATCTTAACTACTTTTGTGTGGAAGAACTTTGGGGCCTAAGACATTACTTGTCCATATGTTTAAGTGAGTCCAGATCTATTTTCTGAAGAAAGTCTTGTCTTTGCACATATAATTTCTTAGGCCCATTTCCAAATGGCAATGGGATGGCCTTCTTTTTTGGGCTATGACACTGTTAGATGCCTCACTGCTCTGAAAGAATGTCAGTCCTAACTTCAGCTCCATTGAATGCAAAATCAACTATTACTCAGCAGCAAAATAATTTCTATCCTAGTTTCTTACCAGAAAAATAACTTCAAACTTTCTCTGCACTTTATCAAAAGCTCAAGTGAAAAAAAAATAATATTCATTGGGGATTACTTGAAGAATAAGTAATCCATCTACTTCTCTAAACAACCTAAATGTTGTCCGTGATTTATGACTACTGGAATAAGTTATGTACCTGGATTGCCTCTGTCTCTTGTAGAATTTCTTGTGCTGAGTTGCATTTTGGTTTTACACACCAAAGCTAGTTGTAAGAGATGACCCTAGGAATCTTGCTGTTGTAGTTATTAAAAGAATATTGTTAAGGACTTTGACCATTATGTTATAGAGTGACTCATAATTAGGGAAAATTTCTCTCACATCTTATTACCAGGAAGCTATATTTCTCTTAAGAGCTACTTTATTTTTAGCAAAGGGAAAGTAAATTTCATCATTGTTCAGATTTCTCTATTGCTTTGTCCCTGGAAGCTCAGAACCAAATTTATAGCCCAGGTCTAGCTGTTGTCTAGAACTATATAATATGCACTTTTGTGTGTCATCATAACAGTTGGTTTTGGCTTATTTTCCTTCTCCTGCTTGCCTTCACTTCTTTCCTGCACGCCAATTATTTAACCCATTAATGTATTTTATATTATATTTCTGTTAATTGCTTTGAAGACTTTAGAAACATAGGAACTGTATGTTTGAGCATGTACTTGCAGGTATATGCTTAGATATAAAGTAATGCTCAAATATTTGGAATGACAAAAGATGTTTAGATACGTGTTCCCTTAAATATTACTGTTGCATATTTTTCATTAAAAATTTTGCACTGAAATTCATGTTTGTTCCTTTTTTTAATGTATATATATATATTTATATATATATATATTTTTTTTTATTGCATTTTAGGTTTTGGGGTACATGTGAAGCACATGCAAGATTGTTGCATAGGTACACACATGGCAGTGTGATTTGCTGCTTTCCTCCCCTTCACCTATATCTGGCATTTCTCCCCATGCTATCTCTCCCCTCCTTCCCACCCCCCC
>NW_016107354.1:7068792-7070323 GCF_001604975.1 Cebus imitator
CCAGCTAATTTTTATGTTTTTAGTAGAGATAGGTTTCACCATGTTGGCCAGGCTGGTCTTGAACTTCTGACCTTTTGATCTTCCCACCTCAGCCTCCCAAAGTCCTGGGATTACAGGCATGAGCCACAGTTCCTGGCCTCAGCCTGGTCTTTAACTCCTGTCCTCAACCATCCTCCTGCCCTACTTAGCCTCTTGAGTAGCTGGGATAAAGGCATGCGCCACTTTGCCTAGCAATTCAGGCCTTAAGATGCATGAATAAATTGTTGCGCCTATCAACTGCAGAAAACCTCCTCTACCTCTTCTATACCCTAAGGAATATTCCCTTTGTGAAACTCCTGAATTTACCCTTGTCTGGTCTGAACACAGTCATTTAACATATTTAAAGGCCTCGATACCTCTTTGTTTCGTGTTTCAAGATAGATTTCCCCAATTACTTTGTAAGTTTGAAATTATTTGGCTAATAGATTATTAGAGGAATACTGAAGGTACAGGCAGTAGAATCTGGATA
The DNA here is from genome assembly GCF_001604975.1 of Cebus imitator. NCBI lineage: Eukaryota > Metazoa > Chordata > Mammalia > Primates > Cebidae > Cebus > Cebus imitator. The sequence continues at coordinate 7,069,301 of NW_016107354.1, forward strand.
TCAGCAAGAGATTTAAATAGCTTCATATTCATGAGGGTATGAGAACCTTTATATTAACTCAGAACCCCAGAGTTAGTACAAAGATTATTGTAAGCAGAATACATTTGAGATTCAATAGATTCATAAAGAATCCCTCTCAGAGCTTCCCTTATCTGACTAAAGGCAGCAACTTCTGAAAAATGAGGCTACCATGAATCTGCCCTCCAGGAAAGTTGTACGGCCCTGAAGAAGACAGAAAGACCACACATAGTTATATGGCCAAATATTATCATAAACTTTAACTCCCATTTATTCTCTTAAAAACCCACTTGTATTTCCTTTAAAAACCTATTTATTATTCCCATGGGAGTCTTTTCTTCCTCCTCCTTCCCCTCCTACGTTAGATATATAAGCCACAAGTTCTAACCACCTGTTTGTTACTCAACACTGAACAATCCAACACTTACGTGCATTGCATGCATAAAGTCTCTTATGAATTTGTCTTTTGTTCAGTTTAATTTGCAGGCCTCCAGTAATTGAATAGAAGAGGGTAGAAGAGGCCAGGTACAGTGGCTCATGCCTGTAATCCCAGCACTTTGGGAGGCTGAGGCAGGCAAATCACAAGGTCAGGAGTTCGAGACCAGCCTGGGCAACATGGCGAAACCCCATCTCTACTAAAAATACAAAAATTAGCCAGGCATGATGGTACATGCCTGGAGTCCCAGCTACTCAGGAGCTGAGGCAGGAGAATTGCTTAAACCCAGGAAATGGAGGTTCTAGTGAGCCTAGATCACATCACTGCACTCCAGCCTGGTTGACAGAGCAAGACTCTGTCTCAAAAAAAAAAAAAGAAAAAGAAAAAGAAAAGAAGAGCGTAGAAGTTTGTTTTTGTTTTTGTTTTTTTTAATAAGGGCAATGATGATACAAGAACAAGAAGGGGTGGTAGCAAGGTAGCTTACATTTATTGAGAGCCACTTAGATTAGGCAAAACAAGTCATAGGAAGATATATTTCACCTTCTTTTTTTTTTTTTTTTTTTTTTTTT
>NW_016107354.1:7070401-7074524 GCF_001604975.1 Cebus imitator
TTGGGATGGAGTCTTACTCTGTCACCCAGGCTGGAGTATAGTGACACAATCACAGCTTGGTCTCCCAAAGTGCTGAGATTATAGGCGTGAGCCACCATACCTGGCCTCACCTCCCTTTTTTTAAACAATGGGACAAGCAAAGGGTAGAGTGAATTTCCTTGAGACATCATTCACTCAACAAAATGTTTTGAGTGTGTTTCATGTGCTAGGTATCCTAAGAACTAGGGATAGAGCTTGAATAAGACTTGGTTCCTGTTCTCATGGTATTGACAGTTTAGCAGAGGCCAGGAGGAATACATCTGAAAAAAAAGTTCCATCAGGCCTGGATCAGAGGTTTTAGCCCTGAACAGAAGCCACATTCAGAGGTGGGAAAGGAAGTAAATGAACATTTGCAGAGGACTTACTGTATGTCATATATCATGCTAATCACTATATGCAGCATACATGGCTAGGTACAGTGGCTCACACCTGTAATCCCAGCATTTTGGGAGGCTGAGGCAGGTGGATCACTTGGGGTCAGGGGTTGTAGACCAGCCTGGCTAACATGGTAAGACCTTGTCTTTACTTAAAAAAGCACAAAAATTAGCCAGGCATGGTGGCACATGCCTATAATCCCAGCCACTTGGGAGGCTGAGGCGGGAGGATTGCTTGAACCTGGGAGGCAGGCATTGCAGGGAGCTGAGATTGTGCCACAGTCCTCTCAAAAACAAAACCAAACCACAGATCCTGAGAGGAGGAACAAGGCACTTATTGGCCTCCTCCAGGGTCCTTAATATTGCTATACACACAGGAGACGTTCAGCACCCAAGTGATTACTGATATAATTCAAAAGATTCGATGGTAATGAATCACCAGAGCAAGATGGTGTCTGAGTAGCTGGGACTATAGACAGTTGCCACCACACACAGCTATTTTTTAGAAACTTTTTTGTAGAGATGGGGGTCTCTTCATCTTGCCTGGGCTGGTCTCAAACTCCTGAGCTCAAGCAATCCTCCTACCGCAGCCTTCCAAGTAGCTAGGACTCATGTGTTATTTATTTGTTTATTTTTTTTTGAGACAGGGTTTCAATCCTATCTCCCAGGCTGGAGTACAATGACGCAATCTCTGCTGACTGCTGCCTCTGCCTCCCCAGTTCAAGCAATCTTCCTGCCTCAGCTTCCCAAGTTGCTGAGATTACAGACGCACGCCACCACACCCGGTGAACTTTTGTATTTGTTGTAAAGACAAAACATGGTTTCGCCAGGTTGCCCACGTTGGTCTCGAACCCCAGCGCTCAAGCGATTCGCCCTCCTTGGCCTCCCAAAGTGCTGGGATTACAGGCGTGAGCCAAGGCGCCCGGCCCTGAATTGATTTTTAAAGCCGCATTTTACTTTTACTCCAGCAGGGGGAGCCAGGTCCATGTTGATTAAAGGCGAAACAAAAAATCCAAAACAAAACAAAAGAAATAAAAAGAACAAACAAAAATGGGAAGTTCAGGCGAAAAGATCCTTTTTTCAAAGAAAATGCCTTCCAATTTCTGAAGTATTGTATTTCTACCTTCCTTTAGAGTCTCTAGGCAGCTCTTTCCTCTCTGAGACTTTAGGGGATAAATCTGAAGTTGAGGCAGGTCACAATAGAAAGCTTTCAGTTTTTTGAGTCCCTTTCAAGGCACAGAATGTCAATTTGTGTAAAGATTATTTGAAGCTGAATACTCGGCTTAAATTTACTCATTTATGGGCCCTGTGTGGTGGCTTATGCCTGTTGATCCCGGCACTTTGGGAGGCCGAGGCAGGCAGATTACCTGAGGTCAGGAGTTTGAGACCAGCCTGGCCAACATGATGAAACCCCATCACTCCTAAAATACAAAAATTAGCCAGGTGTGGTGGCACGCGCCTGTAATCTCAGCTACTTGGGAGGCTGAGGCAGAATTGCTTGAACCCAGGAGGCGGAGGTTGCAGTGACCTGAGATCATGCCACTGCACTCCAGCCTAGGTAACAGAACGAGACTGTCTCAAAAAAAAAAAATTGTGATAAAATAAACATAACATAAAAATTACCATATTAATCGCTTTTCAGTGTACAGTTCAGTGATATTAAAGACATTCATATCATTCTTCAGCCATCGCCACCATCTATCTCCAGAACTCTTTTCATCTTGCAAAACTGAAAGTCTGTACTCATTAAATAACTCCCATTTTCCCCTCCCACCTAGTCCCTGGCAACCACAACTCTACTTTCTGTCTCTTATTGATTTGACTACTCTAGGTACATCACATAAGTGGAATCACGCAGTATTTTCCTTTTTGTGACTCACTTATTTCACTTGGCATTATGTCCTCAAGGTTCATCCATGTGTGAGAATTTCTTTCTTAAGGCTAAATAATATGCCATTGCCTATATATACCAAATTTTGTTTATCCATTTACCTATCAGTGGACACTTGGTTGTCTTCCACCTTTTGGCTAACATGAGTAATGCTGCTATGAACATGGATTTATAAAAAATTTTTTATAGACCTTGTTTTAAGTTCTTTTGTTTATATACCCAGAAGTGGAATTGCTGGATTGTATAATAATTCTATTTTTAATGTTTTGAGGAACCACTACACTGTTTTCCATAGTGGCTGCACCATTTACATTCCCACCGACAGAAAATAAGAGTTCCAATTTTTCTTTTTTTTTTTTTTTTTTTGAGACAGAGTTTTTTGCTCTTGTAGCCCAGGCTGGAGTGCAATGGCACAATCCCAGCTCACCGCAACCTTCGCCTCTGGGTTTAAGGGATTCTTCTGCCTCAGCCTCCCTAGTAGCTTGGATTATAGGCATGCGCCACCACGCCCAGCTAATTTTGTATTTTTAGTAGAGATGGGGTTTCTCCATGTTGGTCAGGCTGATCTTGAACTCACAGCCTCAGGTGATCCGCCCACCTCGGCCTCCCAAAGTGCTGGGATTACAGGCGTGAGCCACCATGCCCGGCCCCAATTTTTCTACATAATTATCAAAACTTACTGTTTTCTATTTTTTTTTTTTTTCTTTTTATAGTAGCTATCCTAATGGGTATCGGGTGGTATCTCATTGTGGTTTTGTGGTTTCTTTTTTAATCAACATGAAATCTGCATAAGGTTAAAAATTCAAATTATGCAGTTCTACAAGGTTTGTAATGTCCTCAGCCCTACCCTATCCTCTTTGTCCCCCAATACTGCTCGCCACAGACAGCCATTTTCAATACTTTTAGTTGTCCTTCTGGTCCATGAGCCCACATTCTTAAGTAATATGCTAATCATGTTATTTTATTTTATTTTATACATATTATTTTTGAGACAGTCTCACTCTGTCACCCAGGCTGGAGTACAGTAGTATGATCTTGGCTCACTGCAACCTCTGTCTCCTGGGTTCAAGCAATTTTCTTGCCTCAGCCTCCCAAGCAGCTGGAATTACAAGCATGTACTACCATGACCAGCTAATTTTTGTATTTTTAGTAGAGATGGAGTTTCACCATGTTGGCCAGGCTGGTGTGGAGCTCCTGGCCTCAAGTGATCTACCCACCTCAGCCTCCCAAAGTTTTGGGATTACAGGCATAACCACATCCAGCCTATTTTATTTTTTGAGACAAAGTCACTCTGTCATCTAGGCTGGAGTGCAGTGGTGTGATCTTGGCTCACTGCAACCTTTGCCACCGGGGTTCAAGTGATACTTGTGCCTCAGCCTCCCTGCTGGGACTACAGGCAGGTACCACCATACCAAGCTACTTTTTGCATTTTAATAGAGACGGGATTTCCACCCGCCTCAACCTCCCAAAGTGCTGGGATTACAGGCATGAGCCACTGCACCGACCTAGTAATTTATCTTAATTTATCTTCTAAAATTATTATTATTTTCTAATTGTGGCAGACAACGATTTAGCATCCTTCAATCGCTCTGTTCCACTCTTCCCTATTTTTCCAATATAGTTATGTAAACATGTTTAGTTAATTCAATATGACTAAGTATCATTTACTGCTGAGCCATGTATTGTACGTAAATTATGCTTCCTTAACATTTGTTTTTCTCCAGATTTAATAATTGCCTCATTTTTAAATTAGCTTAATTTTTTTTTTTTTTTTTTTTTTTTTTTTTTTTTTTTTTTTTTTTTTTTTTTTTTTTTTTTT
>NW_016107354.1:7074539-7080082 GCF_001604975.1 Cebus imitator
TTTTTTGAGATGGTGTTTCACTCTTGTTGCCCAGGCTGGAGTGCAATGGTGCAATCTTGACTCACTGCAACCTCCGCCTCCCAGGTTCAAGCAATTCTCCTGCCTTAGCCTCCCTAGTAGCTGGGATACAGACGCCTGCCACCATGCCCAGCTAATTTTTATATTTTTAGTAGAAATGGGGTTTCACTATGTTGGCCAGGCTGGCCTCAAACTCCTGACTTCAGGTGATCCATCTGCCTCAGCCTCCCAAAGTGTTGATATTGCAGGCGTGAGCCACTGTGCCTGGCTTAATTTTCTGTTTATCTATTGCTAATTCTTCCCATAAACTCCAGCAGCTTCTCACTGCAGGCTTTTAGAGTCAAACATATCAGACAGTTTGTTTTCCTGGAGATGCTCTGATCTTGGAGCTCTGTCCTCAGGCTCCTTTAATGTGGATAGGTTGTTTTCTAAGCCTGCTACCTAGTTGTTCATCTAGGGACTTCTGTAACTTTTACAAATTATAAGCAAAAGTTCACATGAGAAGCATTGTCTGATATTAGCTTTGGATGAGTCCTCCTTGGGTTCTTAGGATGGTGAGTTCCAGCCTCCATTCCTTTGGTATTATACTAATCCTCCACAGCCCAGGTGCTCTGCACAAGGCCACCGCTGCCCGGGGCTCTAAGAGTTACATAGGGTAATAAAACAGGGGAAGAAACAACAGGAAACCACAGTAGGCTCATTACAAAAAAGTTAGTAGGCTGGGCGTGGTGGCTCATGCCTGTAATCCAAGCACTTTGGAGGCCAAGGCGGGCGGATCACCTGAGGTTGGGAGTTCAAGACCAGCCTGACCGACATGGTGAAACCCCGTCTTAAAAAAAAAAAAGAAAAGAAAAAGTTAGTAAAATACATGTGGAAAATAATTCCAATCCTCTTGTATTCTCATAACCAAAGGTAACCTCTCTTAACATTTTTGTCTATTTCCTCCCCCTGGCTTTTTAAAAATTAAGCCTAGGTTTGTATGTGTGTGTGTGTATGTGTTGTGATCATATTGTAAATCCAATTTTATGTTTTGTAGGCTTGTTTTGTTTTGTTTTGTTTTGTTTTTTTGGGATGGAGTCTTACTCTGTCACCCAGGCTGGAGTGCAGTGGCGTGATCTCAGTTCATTGCGACCTCCACCTCCCGGGTTCAAGTGATTCACCTGCCTCAGCCTCCTAAGTAGCTGGAATTACCAGCACACGCCACCACACCCAGATAATTTTTTATTTTTAGTAGAGATGGGGTTTCACCATGTTGGCCAGACTGGTCTTGAACACCTGACCTCAGGTGATCCATCCGCCTAGACTCTCAAAGTGTTGGGATTACACGCGTGAGACACCGCACCCAGCCTTATTTTGTTTTAGGAGACAGAGTCTTGCTCTCTGGCCCAGGCTGAAATGCAATGGTGTCATCATAGCTCACTGCAGCCTCAACCTTCTTGACTAAAGTGACCCTCCTGCTTCAGCCTCCCAAGTAGCTGGGATTATAGACATCTGCCACTGCACCCAGATAATTTTATTTCTTATTTTTTGTAGAGATGGGGTCTTACTGTGTTGATCAGGCTGGTCTCAATCCCTTGGCTTCACATGATCTGGCCACCTCAGCCTCCCAAAGTGCTCGGATTACAGATGTGAGCCACCGCACCCAGACTATGTCTTACATTTTTAATAACAATGTCATATTAAGTTTTTTTCTAGGGGGTTATAAATTATTCAGAAACATCTTTTTAAATGCCTGCCTAATAGCCCACCTAGTTAAAATATCATAATTAATAGATCTTCTATTATTGTACTTTTAGGTTTTTACCAATTTTCTACCATTAAAAATAATGGATTGGCAAATACTTTGTCATAAAACTTTTTTTTTCTTGAGACAGATTCTCACCCTGTTGCTCAGGCTGGAGTACAGTGGCATGATCTTGGCTCACTGCAACCTCTGCCTCCCAGGTTCAAGCGATTCTCATGCCTCAGCCTCCCGAGAAGCTGGGATTGCAGGCACCTGCCACCCCGCCCAGCTAATTTTTGTGTCTTTAGTAGAGATGGGGTTTCATCATGTTGACCAGGCTGGTCTCGAACTCCTGAAGTCAAATCAACCACCCACCTTGGCCTCCCAAGTGCTGGGCTTACAGGCATAAGCCACCATGCCCAGCCATCATAAAACTTTTTACATATTTGGGATTCTCTCCTTTACGCAGAAGTATACAAAGTCAAAGGATATGAACATTTTTAAGGATATGAAATATAATGTTTCTTCAAGGATGCATACTCACTGACTGAAATTCTTATACCTAAATGATCATGATGTATTTCATACTTTTTAGTGGCTTCATTTGAATGCAGCTATCTTTAATGGGAAATGATTAAATTGCTACCCATCCAGATTTAATATGTGTGGTTCACGACAGAAAGAGGAAGCCTCTTAAGTGAACTTTCTCTGTTTCTCCAAGATGTAAAATCTTAAAAGATGCCCAGGTTAAAATGGTTCAGAAATGCTGCAAGTAAAATCCAAAATATGTTTATCAGCCCTCTTAGGTAAGAAGTGCCCTGTCCTCTGACATACCACAAAGAAAACAGTCTATGCTCTGGGCATATCTTTATTATCTCTCTCTCAGGAGCGCATCACCACAACAGCACATGTGGAACTTTCAATACTTGTAGAACCTTGAGGGTGTGCTAAGATGTTCTTGATCAGAATCCTGATTCAGTCATTTCCTTGGATATTAAACCCTTCACCTCTCAGGCTATATTGCTGGCTCTAACAAAGGGCTGGAATCCTCTTTGTGTAAATCCTCCTTTTTACACAAGACCCTATCTTGTGTAAAAAACTTTCCCTCTTGATTGCCCTCAACAAAGTGAACAGTAGATCTCCTTAACAGCAAGCTTCTTGGCTGAGTGTAGTGGTTCATGCCTAGATTCCCAGCATTTTGGGAGGCCGAGCCAGGAGGGTCACTTAAGCCCAGGAGTTCAAGACCGGCCTGGGCAACATAGCAAGACCCTATCTCTACCATAAAAATAAAATAAAATGAAATGGGCAAGGTGGTGTGTGCCTATAGTCCCGGCTACTCGAGAAGCTGAGACAAGACAATTTCTTGAGCCCAGAAATTCAAGGCTGCAGTGAGCTATGATGGTACCACTGCTTTTCAGCCTGGGCAACTGAGCAAGACCCTGTCTCAAAAATAAATACATGAAAATTAAAATTTAAAAAAGAATTAACTTATGTGGCCAGGTACAGTGGCTCATCCCAGAACTTTGGGAGGCTGAGGCTGGCAGATTGTTTCAGCCCAGGAGTTCAAGACCAGCCTGGGCAAAATGGCAAAAATCCATCTCTACAAAAAATACAAAAATTAGCCAGGCATAGTGGTGCACGCCTGTAGTCCCAGCTACTGAGGAGGCTGAGGTGGGAGGATTGCCTGAGCCTGGGCTGAGATTGTGCCACTGCACTCCAGCCTGGGAGACAGAGCCAGACCTTGTCTCAAAAATAAAACAAAAAATCAACTTATATATGTGGAAAATGAAATTATATTATGAAAAAAGGCAAAAACAACCAAAACTTACCACTTCTTATTTTTGCTACAATTCACTGTGATCTATGTTTTGAGGTTATTTATATCTACTACATCTGTATGGTAGAAATTCTATATAATGGCGCCCAGTAACTGCACATCTCCCAGTTCACTCAGTGACATGGCAAGTTTGGTAATGGTGGAAGTATTTACCCCTGCAAATGTTACAAATCAGAACTTTCCCGCTCTTCCTCCCAGAGAATCAATTCTTAACTCTGAACTAGTACTTCATGTATTGGGTCACGCCTGTAATCCTGGCACTTTGGAAGGCCAAGATGGGTGGATCACCTGAGGTCAGGAGTTCAAGACCAGCCTGACCAACATGGCGAAACGCCACCCATGCTGAGCATGGTGGCATGTACCTGTAATCCCAGCTACGAGGGAGGCTGAGGCAGGAGAATCACTTGAACCTGGGAGGTGGAGGTTGCAGTGAGCCAAGATTGTGCCATTGCACTCCAGCTTGAGTGACAGAGTGAGACTCAATCTCAAAACAAACAAACAAAATGGCCGGATGCTGTGGCTCATGCCTATAATCCCAGCACTTTGGGAGGCCGAGGTGGGCAGATCACCTGAGGCCAGGAGTTCAAGACCAGCCTGGCCAACATGGTGAAACTCCATCTCTACTAAAAATACAAAAATTAGCCAGGCATAGTGGCACACACCTGTAATCCCAGCTACTAGGGAGGCTGAGGCAGAAGAATTGCTTGAATCAAGGGTGTGGAGATTGCAGTGAACCAAGATCATGCTACTGCACTAGCCTAGGCAACAAAGCGAGACTCCGTCTCAAAACAAAAACAAAAAGATCATGTGAGTGGTGGGTGGTTATATCACATTGTTTGGGGTTACCAGATGTGCCCCAACCTGAGAAAATGAGAGACATAGGGTTGCTTTTAGATTACATTAAGCTATCTAGAGAAATACAGTGTCATTAAGAAGGTATAAACATGCCAGGTTTACTTGGTGACCTGAGGAGGATCTAGCCTCCTAGGTAAGTCAACAGAAAGAAAGAGAAATGAGGGCAGCAGCTTTCAAGTGCATCAGTCCTATGACAGTGATGTCTCTCTGTTGATGACTGGATTAGCATTTGGCATTTGGCTCCTGTGTATTTTGGGCAGCCCAAGTCTGTCTCTGAGGCCCTGGTCATGCTGGGGACTTTCAAAGGAAAGGACAGATCAATCAGACTTGCTTTAGACAGTGTTATGGGCAGAATTATATCCCCACTGACATAGCATATTTTGAAGTCTATCCCTCAGTACCTCAGAAAGTGACTGTATTTGGACATAGGACCTTTAAAGAGGTGATGAAGTGAAAATGAAATGGTTAGGGGGCCCTAATGTAAGCTGACTGATGATCTCATATGAAGAGGAGATTAGGACATACAGAGAGACATTAGGGATGCACATACAGAGAAAGGGCCATGTGAGGACACAACAAGAAAGCAGCCATCTTAGCAAGGCACGGAGGCTCACACCTGGAGCCCCCAGCACTTTGGGAAGCTGAGGTGGGTTGATCATTTGAAGCCCAGGAGTTCAAGACCAGCCTGGGCAACATGGTGAAACCCTGTCTCTACAAAAAGTACAAAAACTTAGATGGGCATGGTGGTGCATGCCTGTGGTCCCAACTACCCCAGAAGTAGAGGTGGGAAGATCACCTGAGTCTGGGAATTCAAGGCTGCAGTGAGCTGAAATCACACCATTGCACTCCAGCCTGGGCATGGAAGTGAGGCCTTGTCTCAAAAACAAAGAGAAAAAAAAAAGAAAGCAGCCATCTGCAAGGCAAGGAGAGGGGCCTCAGAATTTCAGGAAAATAAATTTCTGTTGTTTAAGCCACTTAAGTTTGTGGAATTTTGTTATAGCGGTCCTACTAGACTAATACAGACAGCGCCAAGAAAAATCACCTGAGGGGTCTTATTACAATGTAGATTTGGATTCATTAGGTTTAGGAGGGAGCCTGAAATGCCTCTCT
>NW_016107354.1:7081072-7082364 GCF_001604975.1 Cebus imitator
TCCCTCCCTCCCTCCCTCCCTCCCTCCCTTCCTTCCTTCCTTCCTGTCACCCAGGATGGAATACATAGCCTCATCATAGCTTGCTGCAACCTTGAACTCTTGGGCTGAAGCAGTCCTCTCTGGCCTTGGCCTCCCAAAGTGCTGGGATCACAGACATGAGCCATTGTGCCTGGCCATACCTCTGTTTTCAACAAGCCTTCATTCATAATATTTATCATCCCCTCTATTTTGAAGGTCATAAATTTCCAATTCAGACCCTAATGCTTGCTGTTTAGGCACTCTATCTAGGGACTTAGAGCAAGCCTTTGACTTGTTTCCTTCTTTGTCCCTTTATACCTAGACAAGGGTCAGGATAGGGCAGTAATAGGTGTCCAAGTCTCCCTCTCTCTGGGCCAGGACAGGATCAGCACTGGCTAAATGGCTCCTTAAGCCAGTTTTACTGCCTGAGGTAGACTGAAGCTGAGGAAGAAAGAGGAGTGGTTAAGCACAAGTCCTCCGGGAGGCTCAAAGGCAAAGCAGAGGCAGCTGAATCAAAACTGGCCGGTGTAGTTGGCCATGGTGGCATGTACCTGTATTCCCAGCTACTTGGGAGGCTGAGGCCAGAGGATCTCTTTAGCCCAGGAGTTCGAGGCTGTAGTGAGCTATGATTGAGCCACTGCACTCCAGTCTGGGAGACAGAGTAAGACTCCATCTCTTAAAAAAAAAAAAGAAAAGACACTGGTTGCTGACTTAACGGGCAGGAGCTAGATGAGTGGCAAGAGAGCCTGAGAGGAGAATGAGTGATTGCTTTAGCACCAGGTGACCTCAACTTATTTGGTTTAGAGAGGCAGAGTCTGATAGACCCTGACCTGGAAGCTAGCATAATGGTGTCATCGCTGCTGTTACAGATGAGGATGACGTTGAATAGATAACATTTATAAGCTATATTCAGACTTGAATTTGCTGAAATAAGGGACAGGCAATTCAGGGCATTTGAGAGTATCTTATTTTTGAAAATTTATATTTGCTTATCTGAAAAAATGAGGGATAAATGAAAATGGATTGGCTGTGTGTGGTGGCTCACACCTATAATCCCAGCACTTTGGGAGGCCAAGGCAGGCAGATCACTTGAGGTTAGGAGTTCGAAATTAGCCCAGCCAATGTGGTAAAACCCCATCTCTACTAAAAATACAAAAATTAGCTGGATGTCATGGCACATGCTTTTAATCCCAGCTACTTGGAGGCTGAGGCAGGAGAATTGCTTGAACCTGGAGGCAGAGGTTGCGGTGAGCTGAGATTACATCACTGCACTA
>NW_016107354.1:7085624-7086637 GCF_001604975.1 Cebus imitator
AAAGGAAGGAAGGAAATAAATGAATGGATTCTGTGAAAATTATAGACAAGATTAAAATTCATCTATAGTCTTTAGATGAATGGTGTTATATGAGAATAAAGTACAATGTGTCAGAGGAAACTTAATTACCACTGTGCTAAAAACTATCACTTAATTACAAATATAAAATCCTTCAAGTCCACAAAATTTGCCCCTGTGGTTTTTCCTCTCATAAAGGAAATCCTGTTATAATTCTTAAATCCAAATAAAGGCATTTTAATATCCCCTTTTTCTGCAAGCTAAATGTCTTGTTGAATTATAGAACAGAAAATTTTCATCTCAGAAAGTTTTACTCCATTTTTGTATTCCCCCAAATAATGTTTAAAGCCCTTCAAAGTTTCACAGTTTTAATTATCACAAAATACTTAATATAAAAGCTTATAATCCCTCAAAGCAAATCACAACAAATCCAAGGGCTTTCTTTTCTTTAGAGGGAACTATCTGAATAAAGAAGGAAACTTGTGTAATAAGCTAAGCACAATATTGTTGGCTGCTTCATAATAACCAACAGGCACATAATGGTTTGAGGTCTAGGAAGCAACAGAGCATAATTCTTTATCACATAGTCTTCACTTTGATTTCAACTATGGTGAACCACTTTATCAACATTAGCCTCCATTTTCTTCTCTGTAAAATGAGGGAGTGGACTAGTTGGTGTCTAGTCCCCACATTTCATTGATTCAGTAGAAGCCTGCTTTTGATTTTGAGAACATCAAAAAGTATTTACCATAGAAAAGAGCATCCAGGGCCAGGTGTAGTGGCTCACGCCTGTAATCTCAGCACTTTGGGAGGCTGAGGAGGGCGGATCACAAGGTCAGGAGTTCGAGACCAGCCTAGCCAATATGGTGAAACCTCATCTCTACTAAAAATACAAAAATTAGCCAGATGTGGTGGTACATGCCTGTAGTCCCAGCTATTTAGGAGACTGAGGCAGAAGAATTGTTTGAACCTGGCAGGCGGAGGTTGCTGTGAGC
>NW_016107354.1:7086722-7090420 GCF_001604975.1 Cebus imitator
TTTTTGAGACAGGGTCTCACTCTCTCACCCAAGCTGGAGTACAGTGGCATAATCTCAGCTCACTGTAACCTCCGCCTCCTGGATTCAAGTGACTCTCCTGCCTCAGCCTCCCTAGTACCTGAGATTACAGACACGCACCACCACGCCCAGCTAATTTTTGTACTTTTAGTTACAGACAGGGTTTCACCATGTTGGCCAGGCTGGTCATAACATAACTTCTTCTAAGGAAATGGTTATTTCTCTGGGTTGTTCAATATGTCATAAGTAACTGATTGTGGTCAGAGAGTGGATGTAATTATTCTAGGGAACCACATGAAAGCAGGTCAAGTTCTCATGCACAAGAAAAATGCCTGTTTTCAAGAACAAACACTACTGATCCTCTTGGTATATGAGTGACCTGTGAGCAGAGACCATGCCTGGCCTATCTGTATAGTTACCAAGGCAGGTATTTTGCACCTTGGAGATCACCTCGTGAGTGCAGGGCCTGGAAGCAGGACTGAGGCAAAGGAGTTGGCTCAAGCATTAAGGAGGGGCATCTCCAGAAGACAAAGCAGGCCTGAAAAAAGATCTTACAATAGTCCAGACATAAATCAGTCCTGTGCATAGGCACATGACTAGAAATGTCAGGTATCCTCAACCATAGTTCCTTACAACTTGGGGATGTGGAAGGAACAGTAGAGAAAAAAAAAACCCATCTGTGTTTTCTAAATATATCATATCCCTCCCCTCCCTTCTTCCTTTGAGAAAGTTTTAAAGTTATTATATATTTAACATTAGTATATCTGAACATGTTACTTGAAAAGGGATAAACTACATGACAAAATGACTCATTTTAAAATTCCCATGATTTCTATATTTATGTAATATTTATATAATGCTTAGTAGTGCCAGGCACTGTTATAAGTACTTGCAAATAAATATTAAGTCATTTAATCCTTTTAAGAACTCTGTGATAAGTAACCTATTATCTAAATTTTACAAAAGAGGAAACTGAGGCACATGGAGATAAGTAACTTGCCTTAGGACATATGGCTAGTAAGGAACAGACAGCCCAGGCAGTTTGCTCCTGAGTCTATGCTCCTAACCACCAAGCTTCACTTTCTCCTTGAGAAGGGACTACAAAGGAAGTGATAAGAGGGGGCATTTCTCCCTTTGGCTGCTCAGCTATTTTTTTTTTTTTTTTTGAGACAGGAGTCTCTTCATCTCTGTCACCCAGGCTGGAGTGCAGTAGTGCAATCTCAGCTCATGGTAACCTGCACCTCCCAGGTTCAAGTGATTCTCCTGCCTCATCTTCCTGAGAAGCTGGGACTGCAGGTGCGGGCCACCACATCCAGCTAATTTTTTTTTCAGTAGAGACGGGGGTTTCACCATGTTGGCCAAGCTGGTCTCGAACTCCTCACCTCAGGTGATCCCCCAACCTGGGTCTCCCAAATGTTGAGATTACAGGTGTGAGCCAGTGCACCTGGCCATTGGCTGCCCAGCTTCTAAGTTTCACTTCTTAGATTAGGAGAATCTTGGTGAGAATTGAGAGAGCCAGAGTCACTTCCCACTCTACAAGCTGAAAATAGCAGACACTCATTTTCCAAGCACATGCCAGACTTAGCCATTCTGGTGTACTAAACAGTTTAAATCCGAAGCTAATGACAAAAGGAGGGCCCTTTTATTTATCACTTGAACCCTGGAGGCGGAGGTTGCAGTGAGCCCAGAAAATCCTCTCTGGAGGCAGTGGTAGCTGCAGAGGCCTTGGTGCCAGAACAGGTTTAGGCAGCACAGAGAGAATAGTTAAGACGGTGGGTTGGAGGCAGAAGCCTAGCTTTAAGTCCTGGCTCTGACACTTGAGCAGGATGCCTAACCTCTCTTTGCTTCAAATGTCCCATCTGTAAAATGAGGGTGCTTAAGGAGATGATAATTGCAGACCTTTGTTGGGAGACGACCCTCTTCCAGGTGCCACGTTTTACCTCTGTCCTACGGGATAATTCTCACAACAGTCTGAGCAATAATATGGGTACTTTTCTTACTTTCATTTTACAGAGGAGGAAATTGATGCACAGAGAAGGTACAGGAACATGCTACCATAAAGTGAGGGAGTTTAAGTAGGCACAATTTCAATTAATTAGTAAAAACCATCTAAAGAATGTTCACTATTATCAGGCATTCGAAGTATCTTGACTTCAGCAAGCTACCCAGCAAAAGCCTCTGTGGACCAGTTGGTAGAGTTAGCCTGGCCTCTGTGTTGCATTATAAGAAACAAATCCAGCCGGGTGCTGTGGCTCATGCCTGTAATCTCAGCACTTTGGGAGGCTGGGACCGGTGGATCACTTGAGGTCAGGAGTTTGAGACCAACATGGAGAAATCTTGTCTCTACTAAAAATACAAAATTAGCTGGGCATGGTGCCACATGCCTGTAGTCCCAGCTACTCACGAGGTTGAGGAAGGAGAATCACTTGAACCTGGGAGACTGAGGTTGCAGTGAGCCAAGATGAAGTCATTGGCATTTCAGCCTGGGCAACAAGAGCGAAACTCCGTCTCAGCGAAACAAAAAAAGGAAGAAGAAACAAATCCATCAATCAGAATGTAATTAGAAGTGAAAAGGATACAGAAAAAAAAATCTAAGTTTCCTTCTTATCTCTCCTTCACTCAGTACTCTTCACCCTTAAGGCAGCTGTCACTCAATTTTTCCCTCACTCCTAACTTTGAACTCAACTATTATATGTAGCTGAAGACCCTACTGCCCCAGCCTTTCCTTCAGTCTCTGTTCAACATTCTCTCCAGCAAGAAAATTTCAGACTTGGAGAAACAGATTCCTCATTCTCCATCTGAATCTCTACTCTTTGCCTTGATTCTGCAATATGAAAGTCTAGGCACCCGCTGGGCATGGTGGCTCACGCCCGTAATCCCAGCACTTTGGGAGGCTGAGGTGGGGGTGTCTCCTGAGCTCAGGAGTTTGAGACCATCCTGGCCAATGTGGCGAAACCCCGTCTCTACTAAAAATACAAAAATTTACCAGGCATACTGGCTTGCAGCTGTAGTCCCAGCTACTTGGGAGGCTGAGGCACGAGAATCACTTGAACCTAGGAGGCAGAGGTTGCAGTGAGCCAAGATCATGCCACTGTCCTCCAGCCTGGGCAACAGAGCAAGACTCCATATCAAATAAATAAATTAATTAATTAATTAAAAGTCTAGGAACCAACCTGGAAAAACTGAACTCTCATTAGAGGATTTGAGAGTTAATGTATTCATGTAAAAGGTTTGAACATATAATGTATTAATGTAAAGGTTTGAATATTAATATATTAATAATTTTTGTAGTTATCACCCAGGCAGGCTGGGACTAAAGGCATGAGTCACTGTGCCGAGCTGTTTGTGGTTCTTTTTTGTTTTTTGGAGATGAATCTCACTGTGTCACCCAGGCTGGAGTGCAGTGGTGCCATCTTAGCTCACTGCAACCTCTGCCTGCTGAGTTCAAGCGATTCTCATGCCTCAGCCTCCTGAGTGGCTGGGACTATAGTTTCTGGCCACCACACCTGGCTAATCTTTGTATTTTTAGTAGAGAAGAGGTTTCCCCATGTTGGCCAGGCTGGTCTTGAACTCCTGACCTCAAGTGATCTGTCCGCCTCTGCCTCCCAAAGTGCTGGGATTACAGGCATGAGCCATCATGCCCGGCCTTATTTATAGATTTTTTTTTCTGACAGAAGTTG
>NW_016107354.1:7090486-7094289 GCF_001604975.1 Cebus imitator
GAGTAGCTGGGATTACGGGTGCATGCCACCACGTCCAGCATGGGTGGAGTTTCGCCATGTTAGTCAGGCTGGTCTCGAACTCCTGACCTCAGGTGATCCACCCACCTCAGCCTCCCAAAGTGCTGGGATTACAAGCGTGAGCCACCGTGACCTGCCTAATTTTTTTTTAATTTCTTTTTTTTATAGAGATGGGGTCTTGATACCAGGCTGGTCTTGAACTCCTGGGCTCAATCAATTCTCCTACCTTGGCCTCGCAAAGTGCTGGGACTACAGGCATTAGCCACTGTGGCGGGCCAGATTGTAGTTCTTGAATCGAGCCCTGTGGCTTGCTCAAGTGTAGTGATCTCTATGCAGTATCCTTGCCTCCCATACTTTCCCTTAGCAGAGGATTGTGGATGAAGCAGCTTCCTTTGAAAAAGACAGTGGATATGAAGCTAGGGATGTAAGCGATTCCTTGCTTAGCAAGGGCTGTGTGGAATCTCTTCTAGAGAGGTGGCTCCAGGGATCATAGCTCCATCTGTTCTCAGAGGTAGCAATGACAGCAGGTTCAGATGCAGGCACCCAGTGTCCAGTGTTGGGGGATGGCCGATGTAAGCTGTAGTGTCTGGGCCCAGTAAAAGCTGTACCATCTTCATCAGATTGCTCTAGGATGTGATTTTGAGCTTGGTCCCTAGCTGCAAAACCTTCAATCCTGATTGTCCTGTCCTTCTTGAAATTCTGTGAACCACTTCTTTTCTGCTTAGCTCAATTGATTTGTGTTGTTTGTGAGAACACTGACTCATTTAGGGAATATGTTGTAGATGGCCTCCATGGGTTAAAAGGTAATTTTGCTGGTCTTGTCGGTGCCCTCCACCCCTTGCCCAAGTCCATGGATCTAAGTAACCTGGCCAAGTTCACACAGCAGGTGGCATAGCCATCACTAAAACCTCCAACAGAATTCCTAATTATTAGCACAGTTGACCTCCTTGTGAAAAATCTTGGGGACATCTACCCCTGCCTTACACTTGGGAGTCACCCCACAGTTTCCTTAACTTGTCATGTATGCTTGCCTTTAATTCTTAGTTTCTTGAATTTATGGGATCTCAAATTCCATTTAAAGAATCTAAAATCCAACCAGTTAGGGGAGAGGTGGTTAGAGGCATCACACAAATGGAGAAGTTGGCCTTAGGTGGACACTTGAATGAAGTATCCATGGTTAATGGGAAGACACAGTGTGTAGGTAGAGAGACATGTAGGTCAATTAGTAGATTTTATTGAGGAGAAGATGTGGAAATTCTTTTTGGTTCCTATACTTTTCTCAGTGAAATGAAGAGCAATGTTATCCGCTGAGAGTGAGGGGGAGTATTAGAGGTTGAGAAGAAGGAATGAAATGGTCTGTTAAGGAGAGTGGGAAAGTGAATTGGATTAGGGAAATTAGAGTGGCTGGATATCATTGTGGGCCCACTTGAGGATTCTGGCCAGATGTTTATTCCTATTTATTTATTTAAGACAGGGTATCACTCTGTTGCCCAGGCTGGAGTACAGTGGTATAATCATACCTCATTGTGGCCTCCAACTCTTGGGCTCAAGAGATCCTCCCTCCCTGCCTCAGCCTCCTGAATAGCTGGGACTACAGATGTGGACCAACATGCCCAGCTAATTTTTAAAAATTTCTTGTATAGATGGGCTCTCACCATGTTACCTGGCTGGTCTTGAACTCCTGACCTCAAGCAATCCTCCTGCCTTGGCCTCCTAAAGTGCTGGGATTACAATCATGAGCCACTGTATTCAGCTGGTCATACATTTAAAA
Organism: Cebus imitator; assembly: GCF_001604975.1. Classification (NCBI taxonomy): domain Eukaryota; kingdom Metazoa; phylum Chordata; class Mammalia; order Primates; family Cebidae; genus Cebus; species Cebus imitator. Next base: position 7,092,276 of record NW_016107354.1, read on the forward strand.
TTAGATCAGTTAGCATGATTGTCTATTTTTTTTTAGTCATGTTCATATAAGGTAATAATTCAAGATATTAAGGAACCAAGAAACTAAGATGCTGGATGGATCATCCATGTGTATGTGTGTTTGTATTCACAAATAGGAATATATATATGTGTGTGTGTTTCTACTTCTTTCTTCATTTAACAATATATATTAACGATTATTATTATTTGAGATGGAGTTTCACTCTTGTTGCCCACTGGAGTGCAATGGCGTGATCTCAGCTCACCACAACTTCTACCTGCTGGGTTCAAGTGATTCTCCTGCCTCAGCCTCCTGAGTAGCTGGGAGTACAGGCATGTGCCACCACGCCCAGCTATTTTTTTGTATTTTTAGTGGAGACAGGGTTTCTCCATGTTGGGCAGGCTGATCTTGAGCTCCCAACCTCAGGTGATTTGCCCCCCTTGGCCGCCCAAAGTGCTGGGAGTACAGGCGTGAGCCACTGCGCCTGGCCTATATTGAAGATCATTACATATTAGAGCTATCTTATATTTTTACTGGTTGTAGAGTATATGGGTGTGTTCATCCCTGGGAGCATGAAAAAAATTGGTTGGTCCTAACTTACTTTTCTCACACATACATGAAGTGACTAGCATAGGGCCTGACACATAGTAAGAGTTCACATCTTTTTGAAATCCTCAACAGACATATTTATCTAACCCTTCTGGGGATCATGCCTTTGACGTCAAGTCAGCATCTGCTCTCATAGAAAGCAACAGCTTGGTGTCTTTCCAGTTAAGAATTTTCCCAGTTCTTGGCAGGAACAACAAGGTCTACTCACTTTTGCAAATGGAGGCTTACCTGGGCTCACAGATCGGGCCTTGTCCTTCCTTCAAAGATAAAAGAATGTTCTGAGGGCCTAGGTCTATACTCCAGCTGCTGCCTTTCTTGATCATAGTATCTCATATTAACCCAAAGCCTATGGATTCTCTTACTAACACAGGGAAAAGGCAAAGTCAGATCCCATAGAACTTTCATAATTTTAAGGAACTAAGTTTTCTGGGCTGACACAATCATGCTGCCTTCCAACTTACCTGACTCCTGGAATCGCTTCCATGTCTGAGTGCCAGGAATTGCTTCAGCCTATTCTTTCTGGTTGATTGACTGCTGAGTCTTTGGAGATCTGAATCATTGGATTTCTAGGAAGCTATGGCAGCCTCCAAGTGGTCCTTTGAAAGCTATATACTCCCCACTGGCCAATGCACTCCATGATGAGGCTTTGGCCACCAGGGCTTACTAGGCATCTTCCAGGGCAGACCTCAATATCTGTTGCCCTCAGGGACCCTTTAGAAGTCATGTGTGCTCTTAGCTTGCCTATTTCCTTGTCAGATGAGTGTGGCAAACACTAGAAATAGCGCAAATACTGAAGGGGAGGTAAGGCTATGATCTTACAATGGTTAGTACTCTGCAATGTGAAGGGGAGGTAAGGAACATACAAGGCATTGCTGATAAATAAGCCTGCTCAACCCAAAGAGATCACTGAAGATTCCCTATGTTTAGGTAATAGGAGGTGGAAGAGGACACAGGAGCAAAGGTTAGTAAGGAAAGAAGTTGAGACAACCTGGACTGGGCACTGTGGCTCACGCCTATAATCTCAGCACTTTGGGAGGCCGGGACAGGTGGATCACTTGAGGTCAGTAGTTTGAGACCAGCCTGGCCAACATGGTGAAACCCCGTCTGTACTAAATATATAAAAATTAGCTGGGATTGGTGATGGTCACCTGTAATCCAAGCTACTTGGGAGGCTGAGGCATGAGAATTGCTTGAACCCGGAGGTGGAGGTTGCAGTGAGTGAGATCATGCCACTGCACTCCAGCCTGGGCAACACAGTGAGACTGTCTTAAAAAAAAGAAAAATGGCCAAGCACTGTGGCTCACACCTGTAATCCTAGCACTTTGGAAGGCTGAGGCAGGCAGATCACCTGAGGTCAGGAGTTCAAGACCAGCCTGGCCAACCTATACATACATATATATATATA
>NW_016107354.1:7095079-7101870 GCF_001604975.1 Cebus imitator
AAAAAAAAAAAAAAAAAAAAAACAAGAAAATCTTCAAGGCTCTCATAAAGACTTTGTTCTGATGTGTAGGTATGTTGGAGTCGCTATAGAACTCTTTTGGGTTTCTAATTCCAGGGATGAAATAGCTAGGGTAGTCCCTAGTTATCTGTGGTAGATGAGTTCCAAAACCTACAGTGGATGACTGAAACCTTGGCTAGTACTAAAGCCTATATAGATAGTCAAGTTGTAACCACCCAAAGGGTTCACCTTGTCCACTGCCCAGACAGAGCCAATTCATCAAGACAGGGACATTGTAACAGAGAAAGAGGAATTCATGCAGAACTGGCTGTCCCAGAGACCAGAGTTTTATTATTACTCATTCAGTCTCCCTGAGCATTCGGAGAGCAGAGTTTTTTTGTTTGTTTGTTTGTTTTGAGACAGCCTCCCTCTGTCACCCAGGCTGGAGTGCAGTGGCACGATCTCAGCTCACTTCAACCTCCACCTCTCGAGTTTAAGCAATTCTCCACCTCAGCCTCTGGAGTAGCTGGGATTACAGGCATGCACCACCATGCCTGGCTAACTTTTTGTATTTTTAGTAGACATGGGTTTCACCATCTTGGCCAGGCTGGTCTTGAACTCCTGACCTAGTGATCCACCTACCTCGGCCTCCCAAAGTGCTGGGATTACAGGTGTGAGCCACTGTGTCCAGCATATTTTTTTTGAGACAGAGTCTTGCTCTGTTGCCCAGGCTGAAGTGCAATGGCACGATCTCGGCTCACTTGGTTTAAGCAATTAAACCTCAGACTCCCAAGTAGCTGGGATTACAGGTGCATGCCACCATGCCGGGCTAATTTTTTTGTATTTTTAGTAGAGATGGGGTTTCACCATGTTAGCTAGACTGGTCTCAAACTCCTGACCTCAGGCAATCCGCCCACCTTGGCCTCCCAAAGTGCTGGGATTACAGGTGTGAGCCACCAACGCCAGCCAGAGAGCAGAGTTAAGGATAACTTGGTGGACTGGAGGAAGCCAGTGAGCCAGGATTGCTGATTGGTCAGGGATGAAATCATAGGGAGTCAGAGCTGTCTTCTTGTGTTAAGTCAGTTCCTGGGTGGGGGCCACAATATCAAATGAGCCAGTTTATTTATCTAGCTGGTGCTAGCTTATCCATCAAGTGCAGGGTCTGCAAAATGTCTCAAGCACTGATCTTAGGAGCAGTTTAGGGAGGGTCAGAACCTTGTAGCCTCAAACTGCATGACTCCTAAACCATAACTTCTAATCTTGTGGCAAATATTAGTCTTACAAAGGCAATCTAGTCCCCAGGCAAGAAGGAGGGCTGCTTTGGGAAAGCCTGTTATTCTCTTTGTTTAAACTATAAACTATAAACTAAGTTTCTCCCAAAGTTAGTTGAGCCTATGCCCAGGAATGAACAAGGATGGCTTGGAGGTTAGAAGCAAGGTGGAGTTCGTAAAGTTAGATCTCTTTCACTGGCTCAGTCATTATTTTGCAAAGATAGTTTCAATGTGTCACTTAATGACAGGAATATATTCTGAAAAATTTGTTGTACATCATTGTATGAACATCATAGAGTGTACAAATCTACATGATTAGCCTACTACATACCTAGCCTATGTGGTATAGCCTATTGCTCCTAGCTTGCATACTTGTACGGAATGTTACTGTATACTATAAACAACTATAACACAATGATAAGTATTTGTGTATGTAAGCATAGAAAAGGCACAGTAAAAATATCAGGGAAAAAAATGATATACCTGCATAGGGTACTTACCAAGAGTGGAGCTTGCAGGACTAGAAGTTGCTCTGAGTGAGTGGTGAGTGAATGTGAAGGCATAAGACATTACCGTAAACTACTGTAGACTTTATAAACACTGTACACTTAGATTACACTAAATATATAAAAATATTTGTATTCAATAAAAAATTAACTCTAGCTAAGTGTACCTTTTTTAACTTTATAAACTTAAATTTTATTTATTTATTTATTTTTTTGAGACAGTCTCACTCTGTCACCCAGACTAGAGTGCAGTGGCATGATCTTGGCTCACTGCTACCCCTGCCTCCCAGGTTCAAGCAATTCTCGTGCCTCAGCCTTCGGAGTAGCTGGGATTACAGGTGCCCACCACCACTCCCAGCTAATTTTTGTATTTTAGTAGAGATGCGGTTTCACCATGTTGGCCAGGCTGGTTTCAAACTTGTGACCTCAGGTGATCCTCCTGCCTCGTCCCCCGAAAGTGCTGAAATTACAAACGTAAGCCATCACACCAGGCCAACTTTAACATTTTTTAAAAAGCTTTTTGACTGTTTTGTAATAACGCTTAGCTTAAAACACAAACACGTTGTACATCTATACAAAAATATTTATTTGTATTCTTTTTTTTTTTCTGAGATGGAGTTTCGCTCTTGTTGCCCAGGCTGGAGTGCAATGGTGTGATTTCAGCTTGCCGCAACCTCCACCTCCCGGGTTCGAGCAATTCTCCTGCCTTAGCCTCCTGACAAGCTCCAGGGGGGTGGGGATGATGTCTCTTTTTCTCTCTCTTTTATTGCTAGCACCTATCACATAGTAGGCTCTCAACTAGTATTTGTTGAATGAATGAATGATCATATAAATTGTTAGTAATATTTATTTTTTTAATTAAAAAAGCAGCAAACTAATGTAAGAAAGTTGTGTAATACATTCACATAATTGGCAAATGTCATGTTTTCATGTTTGCATCTTTTTAAATATAAAAAATAGAGAATTACAAAAAAAAAAAATCCTGAGTAGCTGGGAATACAGGAATGCACCACCATGCCCAGCTAATTTTGTATTTTTTTTTTTTTTTAGTAGAGATGGGGTTTCTCCATGTTGGTTAGGCTGGTCTTGAACTCCCAACCTCAGGTGATCCGCCTGGCTCGGCTTCCCAAAGTGCTGGGATTACAGGCGTGAACCACCTCACCTGGTCCAATATATTCTTATTCTATGATCTTTTTTTCTATTAAATTTTTTTTTCATTTTGTAAACTTTCATTAAAAATGAAGACATACACACATTAGCTTATGCCTACACAGGGTCAAGATAATCAGTATCACTCTACATCTTGTCACACTGAAAGGTCTTCAGGGGCAATAACACGCACAGAGCATCATCTTTTATGATAGCACTGTCTCTTATAGAATATCTTCTGAAGGACCTGCCTGATGCTGTTTTACTTTTTCATTTTATAAGTAGAAGTATTAGGTTGGTGCAAAAGTGATTGCTGGTTTTGCCATTACCTTTTTTTTTTTAGACAGAATTTTGTTCTTGTTGCCCAGGCTGGAGTGCAATGGTGCAATCTTGGCTCACTGCAACCTCTGCCTCCCAGGGTTCAAGCCATTCTCCTGCCTTAGCCTCCCATGTAGCTAGGATTACAGGCTTGTGCCACCACGCCCAGCTAATTTTACATTTTTAGTAGAGACGGGGTTTAACTATGTTAGTTAGGCTGGTCTTGAACTCCTGACCTCAGGTGATCCACCTACCTCAGCCTCCCAATGTGCTAGGATTATAGGCATGAGCCACTGCACCCAAATTTTTTGCCATTATTTTAATTACAAAAACTGCAGTCACTTTTGCACTAACCTTAGTACACTCTAAAGTAATGATGAAAAGTATAATTCAGGCCAAGTGCCTTGGCTCACACCTGTAATCCCAGCACTTTGGGAGGCAGAGGCAGGCAGATCACCTGAGGTCAGGAGTTCGAGTCCAGCCTGGCCAACATGGTGAAACCTTGTTTCTACTTAAAAATATAGAAATTAAGGCCAGGCCTGTTGGCTCATACTTGTAATCCCAGCACTTTGGGAGGCCAAGGTGGGTGGATAACAAGGTCAGGAGTTCGAGACCAGCCCGACCAACATAATGAAACCCTGTCTATACTAAAAATACAAAAATTAGCCAGGCATGGTGGCGCACACCTGTAGTCCCAGTTACTCGGGAGGTTGAGACAGGAGAATCACTTGAATTTGGAAGGTGGAGGTTGCAGTGAGCTGAGATTGCGCCACTGTACTCCAGCCTGGGTGACTGACTGAGCGAGACTCCGTCTTGGAAAACAAAAAACAAAAATTAGTTGGTATGGTGGTGCATGCCTGTAGTCCCAGCTCCTCTGGAAGCTGAGGCAGGAGAATCACTTGAGCTCAGGAGGTAGAGGTTGCAGTGAGCCGAGATTGACCCACTGCCCTCCAGCCTGGGCAACAAAGCGAGACTCTGTGTTAAAAAAGAAAAAATATATACAAAAATTAGCATGTGGTCCTAGCTACTTAGGAGGCTGAGGTGGGAGGATCGCTTGAACCCAGAAAGTTAAGGCTGTAATGAGCTGTGATCGCACCATTGCACTACAGCCTAGGTGTCAATGTGAGACCCTGTCACACACACACATACACACACACACACACACACACACACTCTCTCTCTCTCTCTCACTCTCTCTCTCTCTCTCTCTCCCCCTCCCTCTCTCAAACGTATAGTACGGTAAACACTAGGCAATAGGAATTTTTCAGCTCCATTTTAAAATCATGGGACCATCGTTGTATATGTTCAGGAGAATTGTTTGGATCCAGGAGGCAAAGGTTGCAGTGAGCCAAGATCAGGCCTCTGCACTCCAGCCTGGGCAACAAGAGTGAAACTCTGTCTCAAAAAAAAAAAACAAAAGGAAAAGAACAATTATAACAATATGTCAGCATCACTACTCTTGGGCTTTGGGGTCATTATTAAGAAAAATAAGACATTGAATACAAGCACTGTGATACTGTGACAGTCAATTTGATAACTGAGATGACTGTTAAGTGACTAATGAATGGGTAATATATACAGCATGGATATACCAAACAAAGGGATGATTCACATCTGGAGTGGGACAGAGCAGGATAGCTGAGATTTCATCACACTACTCAGAACGGCATGCAATTTAAAACTTATGAATTGTTTGTTTCTTGAATTTTCCATTTAATCTTTTTGGACTGTAGTTGACTGCCGGAAACTGAAACCCAGGAAAGTAAAACTTCATATAAGCAGGTGACTACTGTGTTGACATAACAACTGTGCTTGACCTCAACTGAGACATCAGCTCAACAAAGAACAGCTTGCAACAGAACTAAATCACTCCAGACTAACCTAATTCAGAACCAAAGGCTGTGGGAGATCGAGGCAGGAGGATCACTAAGCCCAGGAGTTCAAGACCAGCCCAGGCAATACAGAGAGACCCCCCATCTGTACAAAAAATAAAATCAGGCAGGCATGGTGGTGCATGCCTACAGTCCTGGATATTCCAGAGGCAAAGGTGGGAGGATCGCTTGAGCCTGGGAGGTCAAGTTTGTAGTGTGCCTTGATCAGGCCACTGCACTCCAGACTGGGTGACAGAGAGAGAGAGGAGACTGTCTTGGGGGTGGGGGAGGGAAAGCCTGATTTAGGATGGCTTAGACCCCAGAATATGCTAGCTCATTCCCATATTCACTCACTCATTAATTTATTCACCAAGTATATATTTACTGTAGGTCTACTGTGTTCCAAGCACTGTGGTAAGTGCTGAGGATGATCTGGACATGGGAGGATTTCCTAGAAGCTTGTACCACCCTGGTGACCAAATGTAGGGCTCAGTTCCTCTTCCTGTTGTAGTCAGCACATCCAGACTAGTGTCATCAGATAAACTCGCATAGATTTTTCCCATGACATCATATTCTACTTCATTTTCATATGGCAACTTTTGTTGTGAAAGAGAAGGGCCTTCTAAGAAAAGGAGCAGTTTGAGCCAAGGCATGCAGGCAGTAAAGAGAACAGGGTGTTTCAAGGACAAATGTTGATTATGTTATGGATCTTTTGAAGATATTATGGTTTATACCACTTGGGGGGTAATAAGATTTCTTCTAAATCTGACCCAACAATATCTGATACCAAGGATTTGTGTGGGTTTTTTTGTTCTTTTTATTTATTTAATTTTTCTGTAGAGATGCGGTCTCACTATGTTGCCCAGGCTGGTCTTGAACTGCTGGCCACAAGTCATCTTCCTGCTCTGGCCTCTCAAAGTGTTGGGATTACAGGCGTGCTTTACCATACCCTGCCAACACCAACAACGTTTAACAACAAACATAAGAGTTGTGTCAATATCAGTAAATTTTCCTGGAAAGTACTTTATGAGTCAAATTTTACTGATTCAGTTTAATTCCATGATTAATGCATGCACTATAAAGCTCCTGAATACACTGTGGGGCAGCAAAACTCTACCTCCGTCCTCTTCGGGTCCTGGCTGGGCCTGAAATCACATTGATATAAGACAAATTAACAGGAGAAAAGTGTAGAAATTTACATGGCACCAGAGCCCTTATAAAGAAATGAAGACACAAAGAGGCAGTGAGAGTCAATCGCTTATATACTGAATTGGACTTTGGACAAAGAGTAGTAACGGTGAAAATGTGATCAGGCAAAAGAGCTTGGACTAGGGTAGCTCATTGTGTAGAGAAGTGACTAGGAATATAGGATTAGTTTTAAAAGGTTTGTTTAAACTTGATAACATTTGTCCACTGTGGAAAAACAAACAAACAAAAAACAATAAAAGGTTTGTTTGTACAGAATTTTCTTCCTCTCCTTGATAATAAGAATGTCTGTTGCTTTATAGGGAGGGCATTGTTCACACAGGAACTTCATCTCTTGCTTTTAAGAAACAAAATGAGGCCGGGCGCGGTGGCTCAAGCCTGTAATCCCAGTACTTTGGGAGGCCGAGGCGGGTGGATCACGAGGTCAAGAGATCGAGACCATCCTGGTCAACATGGTGAAACCCCGTCTCTAC
>NW_016107354.1:7102100-7129378 GCF_001604975.1 Cebus imitator
AAAAAAAAAAAAAAAAAGAGAAACAAAATGAAGGTCAGATTGATTGTCTTGTATTTGCTGTTTTGTTTTTTTTTTAATCTTTCATTCAAAATAGTCAATATGCCAGGGAGCAGCATAATTTAGGGTGGCATATTCTTAATGCTTTCAATACCATGGGGGCAAAATACTCTCAGAAGTCAAGGGTGGTAGAATCAGAATATTCTTGGGGTTAAAATAGCAGTGTATCAATATCCCACTGCTTCTATCCTGTCACAATGAATTTCCCAAGGTCTACACATCTTCTTATGTCATGGATTACCTTGCCCTCCTACAACATATTTCTCAACATTACTCACCTCTTTGTTATACAGAATTCCCCAAACCAGTGTCACAAGCTTGAATGCCCACAAGTACCAGGTGGATAATATGAGTAAAGCTGAGAACTGTGGTAAACTAAGAGTACCTGCCTCGTCCAAAAAAAGGAAACTGTTAGTGTGCTCCAGTCAGCTGTTGCCAGGCAGGAATGCAGACCAATGGTTGTCAGAACTCCAGCATTTTTAAAAAGAAGCCAGAACTCCTGATTTTTATTAAGGAAATTCCAAATTTGGCAAGTAACTGGGAAAGAAACACAAAATCCTGTGTGCAGGCCAACAAAACATGTGTATGGGCCAGATCCCACCCCTGGGCAGCAGTTTGTGATCTTTGTCCTAAAGGTTTTGTGCTTTTCTATGTTATCATGCTTGAAGGAATGAATGACTCTTCCATTCCCTTATGACATCACTGATCACTGACTTCCCAAATATGGACTCAACCCTCTTCCTGTTGTGCACCTCCCACTGGTGATTTCAGAGTTTGACCATCCCTTTAGGATGTCAAGTTTTTGAAATGTCCTGAGTCCTGTCTTTGTGATGTCATAAACTATAGAACAGTCTTCCCCTCTACTCATGAGGGTTGCTTGGCTACACCCTTTATGACATCATGAATTCCTCTAACACCTTAGAATCACAACTCATTCCTCCATACCATTGCAAGCCTGCAGTGAGGGGGAAGATACAATTTTTACAGCATTACCAAAAAGGATAAAGCTGTTTGATCAAGTTCATGATGTCATATGAGAATGTCTTCATCAGTAGTGCTTTAAAAAAAGAAATCATAGCTGAACATGATAGTGTGTGCCCTTAGTCCCAGCTACTTGGGAGGCTGAGGCAGGAGGATCCCTTGATCCTGGAAGTTTGAGGCTATAGTGCATAATAATTGCATCTGTGAATAGCCACTGTATTCCAACCTGGGCAATATAGTAAGACTCAGTCTAAAAAAAAAAAAAAAAAGAGTCATAAAAGTTGACGTTTATATGTGATTTAGATTGCTTTAGAGTGACTAAAAAATGTAAACTCAGTTTTCCAAGTATTTCAAGATTTTTTTTTTTTTTTTTTTTGAGACTCTGTTCCCTGGGCTGGAGTGCAGTGGCACAATTCACAGCTCACTGCAGCCTGAACCTGGGCTCAAGTGATCCTCTCACTTCAGCCTCCTGGGTAGCTAGGACTATAGGCATGTGCCACCATGTCCAGCTAATGTTTTGATTAGCTGAGGCCTCACTTTGTTGTCCAGTCTAGCCTCAGACTCTTAAGTTTCAGCAATCCTCCTGCCTCAGCCTCCCAAAGTGTTAGTTTTGCAAGCCTGAGCTACTGCGCTCAGCCCAACTTTTATCATAGTGAAGAATTATAGGAGTTATCTGAAAAGCCTACTCACTATATATACTATCTATTCCTTGGGGGTGGTGAGAGTTTTTTTGTTTTTTTTTTTTAAACTTTATGGAATGAAAAATTCAGAGGTTAGCAAACAAGATTTATGTAACTGAGCTGATCATTGCAGTCTCTCTAAGGCCTTTTCTTGGATGAAAAAAAATTAAAAGTGTAGCATTCAATATTTATTTGATGGTGTTCCTCACTGCAGTATGACTGAACTTATAACTTATTTATTTATTTTTGTTTGTTTTTTTGAGACGGAGTCTCACTCTGTTGCCCAGATTGTAGTGCAATGGTGCAATCTCCGCTCACTGCAATCTCCACCTCCTAGGTTCAAGTGATTCTCCCGCCTCAGGCTCACAAGTAGCTGGGGTTACAGGCACTTGCCATCATGCCCAGATAATTTTTGTAGAAACGGGGTTTTGCTGTTTTGGGCAGGCTGGTCTTGAACTCCTGACCTCAGGCAAACCACCTGCCTCCCAAAGTGCTAGGATTATAGGCATGAGCCACCACTCCTGGCCATAACTTATTTATTCTTACTACATGTTTATAATCCAAGGAATATGTGCTTCAGGATTCCTCCTACTATTTTTCTAATGTATTGTTCCTTTTATTTATCTATTTTAAAAATTTGTTTGTTTGGTAAGATTGCTAAAAGGGAATAGGATTATTGTCCTTAGAATATTATAAATCTTTTATTTTTTTTTGAGACAGAATCTTGCTCTGTTACCCAGTCTGGAGTGCAGTGGCACCATCTCCACTCACTGCAACCTTCACCTCCTGGGTTCAAGTGATTCTCCTGTGTCAACCTACCAAGTTGCTGAGATTACAGGCACACATCATCATGCCCGGCTAGTTTAGTATTTTTAGTAGAGATGGGGGTTTCACCATGTTGGCCAGGCTGGTCTTGAACTCCCGACCTCAAGTGACCCATCACCCTTGGCCTCCCAAAGTGTTGGGATTACAGGTGTGAGCCACCACACCTGGCCACCTTCTTCTTCTTTTTTTTTTTTTTTGAGACAGAGTCTCTGTTAACTGTTACCCAGACTGGAGAGCAGTGGCACAATCTGGGGTCACTGCAAAATCAAGCAATTCTCTTGCCTCAGCCTCCTGAGTAGCTGGGACTACCAGTGCCCGCCACCATGTCCAGCTAATTTTGGTGTTTTTAGTAGAGATGGGGTTTTACCATATTGTCCAGGCTGGTCTCGAACCCCTGACCTCAAGTGATCCACCCGCCTTGGCCTCCTAAAGTGCTGGGATAAAGGCATAAGCCACCGCCCCAGGCAGGCCCCATTCTCTTTCTAAAGGAAAAAAAAAGAAAATTAAATCCCTTTGCCAAAACACTATGAGAAAAAAAACCCCAACAATATGAGTACCTAATATAATTAGATGGCTTTCATGCATTTAACTAATATGTATGGATTGCCTACTATATGCATCAGACACTGTGCTAGGCTCCAAGTATAAACAAATCAAATATGGTTTATGCTCTCATCAATTTCATGATCCAGTGAAGGACACAGACAAAAAGCAATTAAGGAAAAAAGTACATACACACACACAAAATTAGAGTAATAGGAGGGAGGAGAGGAAAGTTATTTTAGATTAAATGGTTTGAGTGGCTTTTTTGAAGCAGTGGCATTTGACTTCCAATGAATGAGAAGAATTCAGCTATGCAAACTGTTGGGGGAATTGTGGTCTGCTGAAAGGGGCACAGCTTGGGCAAAGGCCACAGGTGCAAAGAGTTTCAAAGATCAGAAAAATCAACATGGCTAAAGTATAGTGATAGAGAAGAATAGTGAGGAATGAGGCTGGACAGAAAGATAGGGGAGGCATCATGCAGAGGATTGACAGACATGGTAAGGGGTTTAGGTGAGAACATATTATTTTCAAGTAGAGTAGTGCTATGCTTTTTTTTTTTTTTTTTTTTTTTTTTTAGATGAAGCCTTCCTCTGTTGCCCAGGCTGAAGTGCAGTGGCAAAATCTCGACTCATTGCAACCTCCACCTCCTGGGTTCAAGTGATTCTCCTGCCTCAGCCTCCCGAGTAGCTAGGACTATAGGCGTGTGCCACCACACCCAGCTAATTTTTGTATTTTTAGTAGAGACAGGGTTTCACCATATTGGTCAGGCTGGTCTTGAACTCCTGACCTTGTGATCCACCCACCTCAGCCTCCCAAAGTGCTGGGATTACAGATGTGAGCCACCACACCTGGAGAGTAGTTCTATATTTTAAAGCATTGCTTCAATTGCTGTGTGAAGAATGGATCATAGGGTGCCAAAATGACAGTAGGACAGTAATTTGGAGGCTATTTGAAGTATTCCATTGACAAATGATGATAACTGAGACTGGGCTGTTAAACAGAGGGAGCGGGAGAGAGAGAGAAAGAGAAAGAGAGAGAGATTATGTACCTTAGAGATGGAATCAACAGAACTGCTGATGCCGATCAAGTAGATATGTGGTATGAAGGAAAACAGAGAATCAGAGATGACTCATGGGGTTTTACCTTGAGCAACTGAATGCATACCAATTATTGAAATGAGAAGGATAGAGAGAGTGCAGAGCAGATTGTCTGGGAAGCATATGCTAGGATAGAGTTAGGTGTGCCGAAGGCTTATCAGGGGAATAATACCTGTGCAGGAAAAGGGACTGAAGCAGAATTGTGCAGGAAGAGTTCACAGATAATGATGTAAACTTGACAAAGTCTCTGCCAGCTCAGCAGAGGGGTTCCTGAGCAAAAATTGCCAGTTGGAGGGGTTCTGTGTTAGACTAGACCCATGAACTACCACCTTGCTCATTCATTGGCTGGAAACTTGCCCAAGAAGAGTATGACTTAACTACATGCCAAGAAGAGTGTGACTTTGGCTCTAGAGCTGGGGTAGACGCTAAAGCCAGTAACTGCTAGAGACTCTCAGCTAACTACACTCCTACGGCTGGGCAGCAGGTCCTTTCTTGAAAGCGGATCTGAGCAGCACATCTCCGTCTCCAACAGCAGGCATGAAAAGATCAGTAATTTGGTGTTAGACAAAAGAGGGACTCAGATAGTTAATTAGATCATTCATTCATCAAATATTTATTAACCTTTCACAATAGGCCATCCAATGAAAATGCAAATAGAGATAGTCTAAATTTCCTAAGATACATTTGGGCCAGAGATATTTGAGAATTTGCATATATTGTATATGGTACGTATATAGTTATGGACTGGCTAGCACCACCAAATGAAAGAGGAGATTGTTCTTCACCTGGAGAAGTGTTACTTCTCTAGAGATTGTTTGGAGGCAATTTGGGTTGTCACATTGACTGCAGGGACAAAGGAAACACAACTGCGCTTAGGGGGTAGAATCTAGGAATGTAAAACATTGTGCAATGTACAGGAAATCCTGTTCAATGAAGAAATGTGCCACATAAAATGCCAATAGTGCCCCTGTGAAAAAAAACTGGCTATAGACAGAGAAGAGGTCCCAGAACCAACCCTTGGGACATTCTATCTTTTAGAAGTTCGGTAATGGGGAAGAAGATGGCAAAGGAGCCTGAAAAGGATTATCTATAAAGGTAGAAAGCAAACTAGAAGAGAGTGGTGTCAGATGCTAAGAGAGGAAAGTGTTTTGAGAGAAGAGTCAGAACCCGGGAGGTAGAGGTTGCAGTGAGCCAAAATTGTACCATTGCAGTCCAGCTTGGGTGACAGAGTGAGACTCTACCTCAAAAAAAAAAAAAAAAAAAAAGTAAGAGGGAAGAGGGAGGCAGAATACTTACTCCCAAGAGATCGTAAGTAGTCAGAATCCATAAAACTCAGGGAAAATTTTCTTGGGAGCCAAGACTTACTGTCTTACTGTTTTTTTGTTTTGTTTTGTCTTTAAATTAAGGTCAAGATCAGGGATCAACAAACAATGGCCCTTGGGTCAAATCAACCCATTACTTGCCATTACTTGTTTTTGTTGAAAGTCTTATTGGATCACATCCACTTTCAACATCTGTCCGTTTTCTGTATGTGTTATCTGTCATCTCAGGCTGTTTCATACTACAATGGCAGAGATTAATAGACATGACAGAAACTGTGTGGCCTTTGGCTTCTTACAGAAAAAAAAAAATTACTAACCTCTGGACTAGATAATTCACCCAGTATCATATTTTCAGTATCCTCAGTGCAGAAATTCTTTACCTTCATCAAATCCTCTAATCCATAGCTTCTCAATCTTTACTGTGCATAGAAATCGCTGCAGGAACTTATTAAAATGCAAATTCTAGCCAGAGGTGTAGTGTTGAACACGTGTAGTCCCAGCAACTTGGGAGGCTGAGGCAGGATGATCACTTGCTTGAGCCCAGAAGGTCAAGGTTACAGTGAGCTATGATCCCACCACTGCACTCCAGCCTGAGCGACAGAGACCCCGTCTCTGAAATACAAAACAAAACAAAATGTTTTAAAATGTAAACAGGTGTGTTGGCTCAGGCCTGTAATCCCAGCATTTTGAGAGGCTTAGGTACATGGATCTCTTGAGCCCAGGAGTTTGACACCAGCTTGAGCTATATGGCAAAACCCATCTCTACTGAAAATACAAAAAATTAGCTGGGTGTGGTGGCAGAATCTGTAGTCCCACCTACTTGGAAGGCTAAGGTGGGAGAATCACCTAAGCCTGGGAAGGTGAGGCTGCAGTGAGCTGTGATGGCACCACCGCACTCCAGCCTGGGTGACAGGAGTGAGACCCTAACTCCAAAAAATAAAATAAACGCAAAGTTTGATTTAGTAGATCTACAAGAAAGCCTGAAATTCTGTTTTCTGACAACCGCTGAGGGGTACCAATAAGGCTGTTTCCTGAATTCACTTGATCCCATTATTTCCCCACCCCACACCCCATTAACCAGCTTAATTTCTCTGGTTCATCAGCAGAATCACTTCCATACAAATATCAACCTCCTTGCCTTTCTTTCCCTCTGCTGCTCTCACCTGACAGAAACCCAACCTTGGATGAACCCAACATATACCTTCTTCTTGTTCATGCCTGTGCAGCTCTACATTGCAGGAGAAAAATCAATCGACTGACATCTTGAAATTCACTGTCATCAATCTCAGACAAACCCTAAGTACTGCCCAGCAACTTTCCACTTTCTCTCTCCCACACCCATAATGACCATTCCATACCTTTCCTTGCTCCTCAAACCTCCCATTCTTCCTTCACACTCATTTTCAGCAGGTGACCCTGAATCAGCTTTGTTAAGAACCTCTTTGTATCAGTTAAGCAACTCTTGTTTTAAAGCAGGATTTCTCAACACTATTGACATTGAGGCTGAGCAAGTCTTTATTGTGGGGGATTGTTCTGTGTATACAGGATGTTAGCAGAATCCCTGGTCTCTATGCACCAGATGCCACTAACACCCATTGCCAGTTGACAACCAAAAATATCTCCAGACATTGCCAGATATCCATTGAAGAGTACAGTCTCCCCCGGTTGAGAACCACTGGTTTAAATCCACAGAAACCAATTCCAGCTGGAGATTTACTGAGAGGATAATGGAATAACTCACAGACAGAACTTGAGTAGTATACAAATCCCCAGGGCTGGAGATCTTCGGCCTTCTTTCTAGAAGTTGTCATTAGGTTATTTCCTTCTGTCTTTGGGTGTTCCTGATTTTCAAATTCTCAAGTTCAAATTCTCAGTAGGAAGAATTTAAGTCCTGTTTAGGTCAGGTATTCACTCCTATATCCTGGAGAATAGGGTCTGTGACTAGAATAAAGCTAGGAAGCGATATTCAATAGGAAAAAATTAATAGCCACCATACTCCCTTTGTATTCTGTATCTACATTCTGCTAAAGTGACATAAAACTGACTACAAAGACTTCAATAAATTGCAGTTTATTTTTCTATGATAAAGAAATACATCCGGAGGTGGCAGCTTTTGGCCTGTATTCAGCTGCTGGGTAATCATCACAGCCTTTCTGCATTCCTCAGCTCTGACTTTTCATCTTCCAGCTTATTGCCTCAGGTTGAAAGACAGCTAGCATACTTTCTGACGTCATGAACCATGACCATATTTAGAAATAGGAAACAGGTCGTGCATGGTGGCTTACATCTGCAATCCCAGGGCTTTGAGAGGCCAGAGCAGGAAGATCACTTGAGGCCAGGAGTTCGAAACGAGCCTGGGCAACATAGCAAGACCCCCATCTTTACCTGCCCCCCAAAAAATTAGCTGGACATGACATTGAGACTCCATCTCTACCAAAAAAAAAAAAAAAAACAATTAAATAAATTAATTAAATACAGAAATTAGCCAGGTGTGGTGGTGTGCACTTGTAGTCCTAGCTACTAAGGAAACTGAGGTGGGAAGATCACTTGAGCCCAGGGGCTTGAGGTTCAGTGAGCTGTGACTGGCCACTGCCCTCTGGACTGGATAAGAAAGTGAGACCCCATCTGTATATGAAAAAAAAGAAGGGAGCTGGTGCAGTGGCTCAGACCTGTAATCCCAGCACTTTGGGAGGCCGAGGTGGGCAGATCACGTGAGGTCAGGAGTTTGAGACCAGCCTGGCCAACATGGTGAAAACTGTCTCTACTAAAAATACAAAATAAGCTGGGTGTGGTGGTGGGCACCTATAATCCCAGCTACTTGGGAGGCTGAGGCAGGAGAATCACTTGAACTTGGGAGGTGGAGGTTGCAGTGAGCTGAGACTGCACCACTGCACTCCAGCCTGGGCGACAAAGCAAGAGTCTGTCTCAAAAAAAAAAAAAAATTGGTATAAACAGGAATGCAGAACTGCATGTGAGTTGCTGCTCTGGGCACACTGCCTACAGGGTAGCCCTGCATTGCAAGGAACAGTACATCTGCTGCTGCTATGCACTGGCATTTCAATAAAAGTTGCTGTTTAACACCACCAGCTCACCCTTGAATTCTTTCTTGGGTGAAGCCAAGAACCTTCAATTTCCTGTCCTGCATCAGTCTCATGCTCCCAAAAGTTCACCCAATTTTTTTTTTTTTTTTTTTTTTTTTTTTTTTTTTTTTTTTTTTTTTTTTTTTTTTTTTTTTTTTTTTTTTTTTTTTTTTTTTTTGAGTGGGAGTTTTGCTCTTGTTTCCCAGGCTGGAGAGCAATGGCACAATCTTAGCTCACTGCAACCTCCACCTCAGCTGGTCTTGAACGTCTGACCTCAGGTGATCTGAGATCACCCTTGACTCCACAAAGTGCTGAGATTACAGGTGTAAGCCACCACGCCTGGCTGAGTTCTCCCTATTAATGTCAAACAGTGCAGACACCCTGTTGTCATAGCACACCACAGCCCAGAACTGGTTTCCAGCTATTCTGCCTCAGCCTCCTGAGTATGTGGGACTATAGGTGTATGCCACCGGGTCCAACACAAGTCAGGTTTTTGTTTGTTTTGTTTTGCTTGGTTTTGTTTTGTTTTGTTTAGACAGGGTCTTGCTCTGTTGCCCAGGCTGGAGTGCAGTGGTACAATCTCAGCTCACTGCAACCTCCACCTCCTGGATTCAAGCAGTCCTTCTGCCTCAGCCTCCCAAATAGCTAGGATTACAAGCATGTGTCACCACACTCAGCTATTTTTAGCAGAGACAGGGTTTCACCATGTTAGTATTTTTAGTAGAGATGGGGTTTCACCGTATTGACTAGGCTGGTCCCAAACTTTTGACCTCAAGTGATCTGCCTGCCTCAGCCTCCCAAAGTGCTGGGATTACAGGTGTGAGCCACCTGCCTGGCCTACTCTAAATTTTAACACCTAATTCAGGCACCGAGTGTTCATCTGTGCTAGATAATAGGTAATAAACATGCACAATATAGTTTCTGCCTTCAATGTGTTTAAAGTCTGTGTTTTGCAGTGTTGGGATGTGGTATGGTCTCCTGATCTGACACCACCAATAGTTACTAATGACATATAACCAATACGTAGATAATACAATTTCCCATGTTTTTCAAATTGAAATTTAGTTTTCCTGCACCACTAACCTGAATATTCTCCTGAATATCCTTTCTTCTCTAGTGCCTTTACTCTTCAATTGATCCATTAGAGCCAAATATGACTATTTCTTTACATTTGCCTTTGCTCTTAACCCTTCAGCAGAGGCAGAGCCACAACATTCTTGGACTTTCATGATGATAAGGCAGATAGATTAAGATCTTGATTTAAATAAAATGGACAAGTGTCTTCTTCTCCTGAACCTCAAAGAGGAGTTTAACCTTGAGGTACTGATCCAAGTATGTGGATGAGAAGTGTTAGTAAAGATAACTGAGGCCAGGTGTGGTGGTTCACGCCTCTAATCCCAACACTTTGGGAGGCTGAGGCGGGCAGATTGCTTGAGCCCAGGATTTCGAGACCAGCCTGGATAACATGGCAAAAACCCGTCTCTACAAAAAATGCCAAAAAATTAGCCAGGCATGGTGGTGTGTGCTTGTAGGCCCAGCTACTTGGGAGGTTGAGGTGGGAGGATTGCTTGAGTATGTGATGTTGAGGCTGCAGTGAGCTGAGATTGCATCACTGTGCTCCAACCTGGGCAACAGAGGGAGACCCTGTCTCTAAATACATACATATATACATACATACATACATACATACATACATACATACAATTGGCTTGAAATCCAGAGACCTAAGTTATAGTCCCAGTTCAGCCACTAATCTGAGAATGGTTAACATTTATTGAAAATTTACAATGTGTCAGTCACTTTTTAAATTAATTTGCTATGCTGTAAATAGGAGCATATTATTATTATTTTCATTTTACAGACAAGTACATGGAGGCACAGAGCATTTAAATAACTGGCAAATCATACAGTTAGGGGCACACAGAGTCCAGTTGTGCAGCAGAGACAGTCTGGTGGTAGTACTTCCTGATAAGAGAAGCTTTCATTGCTAACATAATATGTGGCAGATTGTGTACTGTGTGTTTTTGTTGTTTGTTTTTTTGGGACAGGGTCTCACTCTGTGGCACAATGATCATGGTACACTGCAGCCTCGACCTCCTGAGCTCAAATAATCCTCCCGCCTCTGCCTCCTGAGTAGCTGGGACTACAATTTAAAAATTTTCTTTAGACTGAAACATCACTGTGGTAAAGATAAAAAAGAAAAAAAATATTCTGGTAGAGATGAGATCTCACGTCGTCCAGGTTGGTCTCAAATTTTTGATCTCAAGCCACCCTCCTAAGTGCTAGGATTACAGGGTGAGTCACCATGCCTGGCTTGTACTGTTTTTCTAGCAATGTTATCTCATTCAATCTTTGTGAATAATCGTAAGGTAGATATAATACCAGTTTTTCAGGTTAAAAATCTAATTGGCAGAATGAAACTTCGAAAACACCTGTGGCTCCAAAAGCTTCTGGAAACCTCGAGACACACATGTGCATCTTTGAGCCTCAGTTTCCCTATCTTTAAAATGAGCAGTTTGGGGTAGATGTCTGTTCCCTGGGGGAGGATGCAGAGGAAAGCGCTGTCTGCGGATGGGGAAAGAGAGAAGGTGGGGTAATTACCGTCAAACCACAGTGACAGAGAGCCCAGCATAACCGGGGTGTATGCGGTTACAAATGCCGGTAAGATTCCCACCAAGGCGGAGGACGGGGGTGTCAGAGCCGAGCGAGGCCTGTGGGCGAGAATGGGCCTGACAGCCCTTCTCCGACCCACGTGGGCGCTGCAGGCGCAGGTCAGCGGCTAAGGGAGAGGCGATCCCTGCGGCTCTGCACGGGTCTTGAGACAACACCTCACCCGCCCAAGTCCTGCTCCACAGGCTTCTCCGGGAAAGCTAGGGAAGGAAGAGGCGCGGCCTTCCCAGCCCGCATCTCAGAGCGCCACGTCCCTCCTGGCTCAGCCTCCCCACAGGAGGGAGGCTTCCCCTCCATAGCTTTTGCGCTCCCCATCGCCCGCCTCCAGGTTCGCTGGCGCGGCCTCGTCCCCGCTCCCGCCAATCGGCGTCTTCCGCGATCCCGAGCCGGACCAATCAGCGGCCGTGGGGACTGGGAACTGTCGCCATGGCAGCCAGCAGGCGGGCGCGCGCGGCGGGAGGAGGGGCGGAGTGGAACTGTGGGCTGGGGGCCCAAGCACAGGTCTGTGCGCTGGAAGCTAGCAGCAGGCGCAACCTCGCGCGCCGAGACCCGGCGAGGTAAGGCAGGTGGCCGCGAGGTGGGTGCGGAGCAGCGCGGCAGGAGGTTGAAGGTGGCGGGTGGTGGGGAGCGGTCCAGAGATAAGGCTCAGGTCTTCGCCTGCCTTGCCAGGGCAGTGAGGATGGCGGGGGCCGTGCAGTGGGCGGGCACCGGCGGGGAGGGGGCTCCCATCCCGAGTCCTAGGCGCGGGGTTCTCTCTGCTCCACTCGCAGCAGTGCACCCAAGCTTTCTTCGGGGTCGAGGAGGGTGGCTTGCTCTTGGCGGGGAGCAGGAGAGGGTAGGTACCGAGCCGAGACCCGGGCGGGGTCCCGCTGGGTCTGGGCAGGTCGATGGGCGAGGGGGTGCCCACTAGTAAGGAGGGACACCTACCAATTCCAGGCGATGCTCGCCCCTGCCGCGGAGCAAAGCTAGGCCTGGGGATCCTGCTCTTCTGCTGTCTGGTTAAGCTGGCAACCTCTGACACTTAGGAGAAAGTTAGTGCCAGTCCTGGCCTTTTCCCTTAAGTGACAAATTAGGTGCGAGATGAGCCTTTTGGTTTTAGGAGATGAGAAAGAGAGTACTTCCTCCTTGCACCTGCTAAGTGGTAACTCAGTGAGAAAATGCGGTTATTGTGGTTGGTGTTGGCAACGGTCTTAGATGGCAATTATTTTACAGTATCAAAGGGCTAGGAGAGAGAGGGAAGGGAGCGAGAAAGAGAGAATATAAAGGAATGAGAATGAACGGGAGCTATTATTATGATTTTTGGGAGACAGAACCTCTTGAAATTCTGTGTCCACTAAACTCCTAAATTGAATAATGTACAGTTTATGCAATTGAATAAGCTAGTGCTACCATCTAAGCCTACTACTAAGGCTCTGTTAAATCCGTGGACGAATATGAACACTAAAAGATATTACCTTTGTTTAAAAAGAAGGGCAGGTTAAATGCAAATATTTCTGATAGTGAATTTTGTTTGAGGGAGATTGTGGACTTTCCCTATAGGAAAGTTTAAAGAATTGATGAGATAGTTGCTTTAAGGAATGTTCTTATGTTTTGAAACTTGAACAAACAAATATTTCAACAAATCTTCCTCAGCTAATAGGGTCAAAAATTGAAAAAAAAAAGGGCTGGGTGCTGTGGCTCACGCCTGTAATCCTAGCACTTTGGGAGGCCAAGGTGGCTGGATCACCTGAGGTCATGAGTTCAAGACCAGCCTGGCCATCAGGGTGAAACCCCATCTTAAAAAAAAAAAATAAAAAACAAACTTGAAATAAAATTCGGGAAATGTAGAATTAGAAATGAAATCTCAAATAACATCACTGTCATTATTAGGATGAACCTGGAAACTTCCATTTCTCATTGTGGTCTTCAAGCTCTCCAGGATCTGATCTACCTTTGTAGTAAGGGGTCAAAAACATTTTTTTAACTAGACAATTACGGAAATTTAAAGGAGTCAAAAATTCGTTTCTGTTTCCATGTGTTTACTTATGCCCTTCTCTGTCTATCCAAATTTTACTCAACTTCTTTTTTTTGAGACAGAGTTTTGCTCTTGTTGCCTAGGCTGGAGTGCAATGGTATGATCTCAGCTCACTGCAACCTCTGCCTCCCAGGTTCAGGTGATTCTCCTGCCTCAGCCAATCAAGTAGCTGGGATTACAGGGGCCCACCGACACCCCCAGCTAATTTTTTTTTTTTGTATTTTTAGTGGAGACAGGGTTTCACTATGTTGGCCAGGCTGGTCTTGAACTCCTGACCTCTGGTGATCCACCTGCCTTGGCCTCCCAAAGTGTTGGGATTACAGGCGTGAGCCACCATACCGGGTCAACCTATCTTCTATCTTGAATCTGTCTGTGCTGTGTTTACCTTTCTTTGCTCTCCCAAGGTATATATTATTCATATCATACATTTTGTATATATCCTTTCAGCATGCTTTTTGCCAAGTTGGTTTGTGCTCTGTGAATAACAGTTGAGATAATATGCACAATTAAAACAATTAGGGTACTTTTCGAAACACTATTAATTATGGGTACTAATATCAGTAATATCCATTCAGATGTCTATTTTGTTTTGGGATATGTTATGAATCTCTGTACACATACTAAACTAATTTTGTGTTACTTAGAATAATATTGAAATTGCTTTCCACTTTCTAAGGACGCTTTTGAAGGCTGGGGTGTATAAAATACCGTTTTGAGTACTGGGTAGCTGGCAGAATCAAGTGCAGGATTTATAAATGTATTGAAAATAATTCTTTAGTCTGGTCACAGTGGCCAATGCTTGTAATCCCAGCACTTTGGGAGGCCGAGGTGGGTGGATCACTTGAGTCCGGGAGTTCGAGACTAGCCTGGCCAACACAGTGAAACCACATCTCTACTAAAAATACAAAAATTGGCTGGGCATGGTGGCATACATCTGTAATTCCAGCTACTTGGGAGGTTGAGGCAGGAGAATGGCTTGAACCCGGGAGGCGGAGGTTTCACTTAGCCAAGATCATACCACTGTACTCCAGCCTGGGCAACAGAGCAAGACTCCATCTCATAAAAAAAAAAAAATCCTTTAGGGATAATCTTTGAAGTATTGCGAATAATTAAGTTGACTATATTTGGCATGATAGATTATTAACTTTTTCTATATAATTAAAGGTCTCAAAAGGGACAATTTATTATTTTTATGTTTAATATATACAATTAGTTTATAAACTTTAAAAAACAGGCTCCTGGGCTGGGCGCGGTGGCTCACACCTGTAGTCCCACCACTTTGGGAGGCCAAGGCAGGTGGATCACCTGAGGTCAGGAGTTTGAGACCAGCCTGGCCAACACAGTAAAACCCCGTCTCTGCTTAAAATACAAAAATTAGTCAGATATGGTGGCAGATGCCTGTAATCCCAGTTACTTGGGAGGCTGAAGCAGGAGATTCACTTGAACCCAGGAAATGGAGGTTGCAGTGAGCTGAGATCACGCCCTTGCACTCCAGCCTGGGCAACAAGAGGGAAACTCGGTCTCAAAAAATCAAAACAAAACAGAACAAGANAAAAAAAAAAAAAAAAAAGCAGGTTCCTAACAATTTCAACTAATTGATTCAAGGAAAAACCTCAATCACTTTATTTTCAATCAAAAACATTTTTTATAACTCTGATGTGGTAAAAAATGTACTTACTTAGAATTCCATGGCCAGATTCCAGTTTTGGCTCTGCCAAATGATCTTGGCCTGTCAGTTAACTTCCTTCTGTATTTATAACCTTTTATAAAAGTAGGGCTGAATTAGGTTACGGTAGTCCTCCTTTGTCCTAGAGGCATATGTTCCAAGGGTCTCAATGGATGCCTGAAACTACAGATAGTACCAAGCCTTATATACTCTTATGTTTTTTTGCTATGCATATATAATAATAAAATGAATGTAATAGAACACTATAATGAAAGTTATATGAATGTGATCTTTCAAAATATCTTGTACCTCAGGTAATTGAAACGGCAGAAAGTGATATCGAAGATTAGAGAGGACTATGTATCTCCAAGATAATTTCTGATCTTAGAATTCTTTGATCCTAAAATTCTAAAGCAGCCTGATAGAAGTTCAGATAGCAGTTACTTGGTTTTATTTTTGGCAGACCTACTTTTTTTGTTTTTTTTTTGACAGGGCCTCACTCTGTTGCCCAGGCTGGCTGGAGTACAGTGGTGTGATCATGGCTCACTGCAGCCTGGAACTGCCAGGCTCAAGTGATCCTCCTACCTCAGCCTCCTGAGTAGCTAGGACTACAGGTGCATGCCACCACACCTTGCTAATTTTCAAATACTTATTTTATAGATAAGAGGCCTTGCCATGTTGCCCAGGCTGGTCTCAAACCTCTAGGCTCAAGTGATCTGCCTGCCTGGGCTGTGAGCCACTGTGCCTAGCCCAGAAGGCTGTTTTTAAAAGTTTGTAAACTAATTGCATATATTTAACATAAAAATAACAAATTTTTCCTTTTGAGACCTTTAATTGTATAGAAAAAGTTAATATCAAGAGATTATTTTGAATACATTTCTTTCATTGGTTTGTAACTGCATCAGGACTTCGGTTCTGGCAATGTTCAGAGAAGAGCCCTAATGTGGACTTTCAAAAATGACTTTAAGCCTGGGCATGGTGGCTCCTGCCTGTAATCCTAGGACTTTGGAGGGCCAAGGCAGGCAGATCACTTGAGCTCAGGGGTTTGAGACCAGCGTGGGCAACATAGTGAAATCCCATCTCTACGAAAAATATAAAAACTAGCCAGATGTGGTGGTGTGTGCCTGTAGTCCCAGCTACTCAGGAGGCTCAGGTAGAAGGATGGCTTGAGCCTGGGAGTTGGAGGTTGTAATGAGCCAAGATCGTGTCACCACAATCCAGTGTGGGTGATAGAGTCAGACCCTGTCTCAAAAAAAAAAAAAAAAAAAAAAAAGACTTAAAGTTGTGTGTCAAACTGGTTTTCCTTTTTGTTTTGTTTTGTTTTGTTTTGTTAATTTTTTTCTTTTTTAGACAGGGGCTTTCTCTGTCGCCCAGGCTGGAATGGTGTGAATGGCTTACTGCAGCCTTGACCTCCTTGGCTCAAGCAATCCTTCCACCTCAGCCTCCTGAGTTGCTGGGACTACAGGTACACACTACCACACCCAGATAATTTTTTGATTTTTTTTGTAGAGGCCGGGTTTCACCATGTTGCCCAGGTTTGTTTCGAACTCCTGGGCTCAAGCAATCAATCCACCCACCTCAGCCTTTCAAAGTGCTAGACTTGTAGGTATGAGCCACCATGCCCAGCCTGGTCTTGCTTTTTAAGTTCTACCACTTCGGGTGTTTACAGAATAGATTTTCATATTTCTCTATGTTTCATTTTCAAGACAAGAAGGGCATTAATATGTATTGAGCAATTACCGTTGTCATGCACTATGTTAGTTACTTTGTATTCATTCTTATTTTACTCCCATCAACGAACCTGTGAAGAAGTATGAGTTCAATTTTATAGGTAGGAAAATCAAGACTCAGAGGCAAGTAGGTTGCGAGTAAATGGGAGAAGTTAGGATTTAATTGCTGTTTGTGTGTTTATTTTTTACCATGTTGTGTCAATAAAAGTCATATACCCTTCCAAAATACAACATGCATATCATTACTCTTCTGCATAGATTATTTTATGTTAAATATACCATATAAAAAAAGAAATATGGCCGGGCGTGGTGGCTCACACTGTAATCCCAGCACTTTGGGAGGCCAAGGCGGGTGGATCACAAGGTCAAGAGATCGAGACCATCCTGGCCAACATGGTGAAACCCTGTCTGTACTGAAAATACAAAAAATTGGCTGGGCTTGGTGGCACATGCCTGTAATCCCAGCTACTTGGGAGGCTGAGACAGGAGAATCACTTGAACCCAGGGGGCGGAGGTTGCGGTGAACCGAGAATGCACCATTGCACTCCAGCCTGGGCAACAAGAGTGAAACTCCATCTCAAAAAAAGAAAAGAAATACATGTGTCCTTGACATTTGAAAATATTTTATTTGTCTTTTTTTTAAACAGACTACTTAGAAATAACTGCTATGTTCACTAATGAGTTTGCACAGGAGCTGCTTTGTATTTTGCATGTTACTTGGTGGGTTTTCAAAAAAGAATTTTGAGATATTTCATCTATTACTGATCTCTGACAAACTGGGAACAAAGTTAATTTTTTTAAAATGGTGGTAAGAGTAAAGAAAAATTCCAGTTAAGGATATAACAGGAAAAGTTGCCCTATATCTTGAAGTCTCATTGCTGAAAAAAATAAGCTTTTAATCTGAATTCCTATTAGTTATTCAAGAGGGGAGGAATACAGTAAAATTTGGGCATAATAAATCAGTATCTTTTTTTTTTTCTAAGACAGAGTCTCGCTCTGTCGCCCAGGCTGGAGTTCAGTGGCATCATTTTGGTTCACTGCAACCTCCACTTACTGGATTCAAGTGATTCTTGTGTCTAAGCCTCTTGAGTAGCTGGAACTACAGATACCTGCCACTAAATTTAGCTATTTTTTTTTTTTTTAGTAGAGACAGGGTTTCACTAAGTTGGGCAGGCTGATCTTGAATTCCTGACCTCAGATGATCTGTCTACCTCGGCCTCCCAAAATGCTGGGATTATAGGCATGAGCCACCTCTCCCAGCCAGTATCTTCTGGTTTTTGATTCTGTTATTTCATGTATCTTTCTCCCCTCCTTACTGAAATATGATATAATTTAGTCTCCTTACACATCATAAAAGTTTGGTACTTGTCACATTATGTGACAAATGCATACACTGTCATGTACCATCACCACTGTAAAAAGGCTAAATATTGTAATTTTGTGTCGTTTATTTATTTTTATTTTTTTATTTGTTTATATTTAGAACCTGTTACAGGTCAGTTTTTAGTGAGAAAACACTGGGCTAGGAGCCAAGACTTCTTCACTATTTTGGTATTGTGCAAGTCTTCTTATCTCTTTGGATCTCAGTTGACTCATCTGTAAAAAGGAGATTAAAATTATTTACCTGCCTGAACGTAAGTACTCAGTTAAGAATTGCATTGGGTTGCAAAGAAAAATGACTACCACTACCACCACCACCAAAGTACAAAAAAGGAAAAACCAAAAATGGACTTAAAAATGGCTTAAACATGCAATATTTATTTTCTTAAAGCACTAGAAATGGCACTCTAGGATAGGTATAGTGGCTTTATAGAGTTATCAGAGACTTAAGCTTCTTTCAGTTCTTTTATCAATGATCCCTAAAATGTTCTTGTAGCACTGGTTCTTATAAGCCCAAGATAGCTGCCAGAGCTCTGCCTTCATTGCCACGTTCCGGGCAGCAAAGCACAGACAAAGAAGGATGCATCCTCTTCCTTTAAGGAGAGCTCCTGAACCAAGTCTGAGGCTATAAGGAAGCAGGGAAATGTAGCTGAATGCATGGCTGCCTTCTATAAAATTGGGCTTTTGTTACTGAGGAGAAAGGAAAGATTTGGATATTGGCAAACAAATAGAAGTCTCTGCCACAATATGAATCTTTTTATCTTTCAGCTCTGAAATCTGTAAGCCATGATAACCACTTATAGAAGCTTCTGTAATTTGCCATGGCAGAGATTTAAGTCTGACTGTTAACTACAGAAGGAAATAATAATCATCTAATAAATTGTGTTTCTGTTTTTACTTTTAGCCCTTAATTCATTATAGAAGCCTTTCTGTCTTGTTTGTGGATTTGTTCTGGCTATTTAAAAAAATTACCCATAAATGCTCAATAGACATTTGTTGTACATTTATGGTTGTGTTAAAAAGAGCTAACATTTATTGAGCTACTTGCTGTAAACAAGGCACTAAATGACAGAGATAAGTTATCCCAAGGGTATCACATAACTAATCATCAGGAAGTAAATTTATGTTGAAAGTAAATGTAATTCATCTCAAGGTACATTTCACTAACACTTGCCTTTCTTGCTAGCTAAAAATAGTTTGTTCTTTTTCTTCTTTTTTTTTTTGAGATGGAGTCTTGCTCTGTCACCAGGCTAGAGTGTAGTGGCGTAATCTCGGCTCACTGCAACCTCTGCCTCCTGGGTTCAAGTGATTCTCCTGTCTCAGCCTCCAAAGTAGCTGGGACTGCAGGCATGTACCATCACGCCTAGCTAATTTTTGTATTTTTTAGTAGAGATGAGGTTTTATGTTGGCCAGGATGGTCTCAATCTCTTGACCTTGTGATCCACCCACCTTAGCCTCCCAAAAGTGCTGGGATTACAGGCATGAGCCACCACTCCTAGCCCCTTCCTTTTTTTTTTAACCGCTTAACTGTTAGTTGTCTTGAAATTTTCTCTTTGCACATAGGTTTTGCAAGAAAAAAAAAAAAGAAATTTATCTAGTTCTTGCTTAACTTATTTAGCCACACCAATATTTTATTTCCTTCTAGACTTTCTTCTTTTTTTCTTTTTTGAGGCAGAGTCTCACTCTTTCACCCAGGCTGGAGGGCAATGGTGCAATCTTGCCTCGCTGCAACCTCTGCCTCCCAGGTTCAAGTGATTATCCTGTTCCAGCCTCCCAAGTAGCTGGGATCACAGGAACACACCACTACTCCCAGCTAATTTTTGTATTTTTAGTAGAGACAGGGTCTCACCATGTTGGCCGGCTGATCTTGAACTCCTGACTTCAAGTGATCTGCCAGTCTTGGCCTCCCAAAGTGCTGAGATTACAGGAGTGAGCCATCGCACCCACCCCATTTCAGACTTTTCTTTATGAATATTATAAAAATATACCCTATACTTGGCATGCAAAATGGTTCATTTGTCATTATTTTTATTTCATAAACTGAAATAAATAGCATTGAGAAAAAGAAATTCAGGGAATGAAATTACAGTGAGAAAGAGTCTAAAGATTCAGTCAATCTTTAAGAGTTTCTAGAAGGGAGATAGGGAGTAAGTTAAAATTTTATTTCTGCACTGTATGTTTGTAGTTTTGAAAGTTTTTATATTTTTTTGGTTGTATTATGTAGGCACAAAGTACAGTAATTCTTTTGCTGTTAGTGCTTCTATTTCCTTTTTTCTGATCTAAACTCATTGACCTCAAATAAACCAAAGAATCAGGAGCCTTGTGACCATAAAAACAGCCCAGTTTTAGCTGGGCGCAGTGGCTCACGCCTGTAATCCCAGCAGTTTGGGAGGCTGAGGTGGGCGGATCACGAGGTCAGGAGTTCAAGACCAGTCTGACCAACATAATGAAGCCCCGTCTCAACTAAAAATACAAAAAATTAGCTGGGTATGGTGGTGTGCACCTGTGATCCCAGTTACTTGGGAGGCTGAAGCAGGAGAATTGTGTGAACCCTGGAGGTTGCAGTGAGCTGAGATTGCACCATTGCACTCCAGCCTCAGCAACAGAGCGAGATTCTGTCTCAAAAAATTGCCTGAACTCAGGAGGCGGAGGTTGCGGTGAGCTGAGATCGCGCCATTGCACTCCAGCCTGGGTAACAAGAGCGAAACTCCGTCTCAAAAAAAAAAAAAAAAAANGAAACTCCGTCTCAAAAAAAAAAAAAAAAAAAAAAGCCCAGTTTTGTTTTTAAGAGATATTTAACATTATAAACCTCCTGACTGAGAATGTCTGTTTGGTGAATACCATTTTCATGACTTTTAAATTTTTTTAATTAACAGAAAAGGATCATGCTATGCACTGTTTTATAAGCAGCATTTTAAAAATTGCAATTGTATTTAATAGCTTATCTTCCTTACTAGATTGAAGCCCTGTCAGGGTAAGGACTATGTTGATCTCACTCACCTTTATCTTCTAACATAGTATCTGGTACCATAGTTGGTACCTAATACATAAATATTAGTTCAGTTTAGTTTTTAGAAATAAAGTCTCAATATATACATAGATACATACTTATAATAGCTTAAAGGAAACATTCTTCAGTTCAACTTTTAATTGAAAAGGAACAGGGGCAAAAGAGGAGGGTTGAGGAAGGTGGAAAAAGATACCTAAGGGAGGAACAGAGACTACTTTCAAGGAAAGAGAATGTTTTCAGTTTTCTATACTCTTTTCACCCCTGTTATCTGTGATAATTATTTTTAACCACTGCCAGGATATCTTGCTCAACAATCAAAACAGGAAACTATCATACACACACACATATACACACACAGACGCACGTACACGTATAACAAGCAAACCTAAGTCTGTGTAACTACTGGTATAAGTCAGTAGTTAAGAAACCTGCCTCTGTGTATGAATGGAAATTTTATTTTTTGAGACATGTTCTCACTCTGTCACCCTGGCTAGAGTGCTGTGGAGTGACTACGGTTCACTGCAGCTTCAACCTGCCAGGCTCAAGTTATCCTTCCACTTCATCCCCCACCAAGTAGCTGGGACTACAGGCATGTGCCACCATGGCAAACTAATTTTTGTATTTTTTGTGGAGACAGGGGTTTCAACATGTTGCTCAGGCTGCTTTTGAATTCCTGGCTCAAGGAATCCGCCCTCCTTGTCCTCACAAAGTGCTGAGATTATAGGCATGAACCATCGTGACCAGCAGAATAGAAATTTTGACTTGGTTGAGATAGGGGAAGAAAGATTAGTTTTCTTTTAGGACTTGAAAATTTAGGGAAATTATATCTACTGAATACTAAGAGAAGTTTAAAAACTCTACCTACTTTGCAGTTTTGCCTTAGGCTATGATGCCTTTGGGGTCAGTGCCTCTCATTCCGTCTTGAGATGACTACATGATACAGAAT
Source organism: Cebus imitator (assembly GCF_001604975.1). Taxonomy (NCBI): domain Eukaryota; kingdom Metazoa; phylum Chordata; class Mammalia; order Primates; family Cebidae; genus Cebus; species Cebus imitator. Next base: position 7,124,102 of record NW_016107354.1, read on the forward strand.
TTCTTACTATCCTACTTTAGAAAGTAAATTACCAGCCCCTCCTAGTTTGGATACTGTTTCAGCCTAGTTCAGCCCAGTGTCTCTTCTTTAGGTCTGTATCTTTCTTAGGAAAGAAGAGGGTGATAAAGGAAAGAAGAAAGCCATTCTTACTGATCTGATAGTGGTAGAAAAGCAGGGTAGGCCCCCTTCTTCTTCCCTATGCCTGTCCTTATCACTCATCTCTCTTTCTTTTATATGGATATTTGTATATTTTCCTGTTCATGAAAATCTGTAAACCTAGTAAACTTGCTGTTATTCCTTTAATGCAGACACATTTGACATCTTGGCATTTAAAGAGATTTTTGTGCCATTACTTTTCTGCCTAATGTGCTAGAATACTTAACATTCTTTTTTAATTTTTTTTAATAATACAGTTGATGGTTACTGAGGCATTATTAAGAAGCAGAGTAAATGTTTAAATTAATTGTCCTAATCATGTTTAGAATAAGCACTAACAGATTAGAAACTAGTGGAGGAGGAAAAGTATATTAAAAACATTCTACATCAATCAAAAATAAATAAAAAAGGTGAGAAAGGAGAGGAAATAAATGTCAAAGAGGCAGGATGAATAGAAGGCCTCCAGCCTGAGCAACATACTGAAATCCCATATCTACCAGAAAAAAAAAAAAAAAATTACCATTCGTGGTGGTTTGCTTGTGGTCCCAGCTGAGATAGGAGGATCTTTTGAGCCCAGGAAATCAAACTCACAGTAAGCTGTGAGCTCACCACTGTATTTCAGCCTAGGTGACAGAATGAGAACCTGTCTCAGAAAAACAAAAAAGCCATATAGAAGGTGGTAGATTTAAAACTCAAGATATGATATTAAGGAAAGGCACAGTGGCTCACACCTGTAATCCCAGCACTTTGGGAGGCAGAGGCGGGCGGATTGGTTGAAGTTAGGAGTTCGAGACCAGCCTGGCCAACATGATGAAACCCTGTCACTATTAAAAATACAAAAAATTAGTCAGGCATGGTGGTGCATGCCTGTAGTCCTAGCTACTCAGGAGGCTCAGGCAGGAGAATCGCCTGAACCTGGAGGTGAAGGTTTCAGTGAGCCAAGATTGTACCACTGCATTCCAGCTTGGGCGACAGAGTGAAACTCCATCTCAAAAAAAAAAAAAAAGGTATGTTATTAAGTAGGCTTTCAGGGCCAGGTGCAGTGGCTTACTTCTGTGATCTCAGCACTTTCAGAGGCTGAGGTGGGCAGATCACTTGAGGTCAGGAGTTCGAGACCAGCCTGGCCAACATGGTGAAACCCTGTCTCTACTAGAAATACAAAAATTAGCCAGGCCTGGTGGTACACGCCTGTAATCCCAGCTACTTGGGAGGCTGAGGCAGTAGAATTACTTGAATCTAGGAGGCGGAGGTTGCTGTGAGCCAAGATTGCAGTACTGCACTCCAACATGGGCAGTAGAGTGAGACTCTATCTAAAAAAGAAAAAAAACAGAAAGAGCTGGAAGAAATCACCATCCCTCTCCCAGGTAGGGAGAACAATGTTGTATGGGAAAACACAAAAGGTAACAATTTAAGAAAGTGTTTAAAAAGACTCAGACTACAAATGTAAAGAAGTCCTTGGAATACCTTAATCAGTTTATTTCGTTTAATTTCTTTATGTGTGCATACAAATGATGTGAAAAAATCTATGATATGCCTAAAAATACTTTCAGCAAACATAAAATAGAATCCTAACTGAGAAAGCACAGTGGTGTAGTTTAATTGGCAACATTTTTTCTATATGGTATATAGTGGTGTGTCTTAATATCAGTAGAATCTTTTACCCTACCCTGGGGTTTCTGTCACCCAGGCTGGAGTGCAGTAGCATAATCATAGCTCCCTGCAGCCTAGAACTCCTGGATTCAAGCAATCTTCTCACCTCACCTTCCTGAGTAGCTGGGATTACAGGTGCGAGCCACTGCACCCAGCCCAATGGAATCTTAAAGTCTATTTTTATTTATTTATTTATTTATTTTTTGAGACAGAGTCTTCCTCTGTTGCCGAGGCTGGAGTGCAATGGTGTGATCTTGGCTCACTGCAACCTTCATCTCCCAGTTTCAAGCAATTCTCCTGCCACAGCCTCCTGAGTTGCTGGGACTACAGGCATGCACCACCATGCCGGGCTAATTTTAGCATTTTTAGTAGAGATGAGGTTTCGCCATGTTGGCCAGGCTAGTCGAAAACTCCTGACCTCAGGCGATCCACCCACCTCAGCCTCCCAAAGTGCTGGGATTACAGGCATGAGCCACCTCTCCCAGCCCTTCCCTTAAAGTCTATATAATAACATATCTTTTTTTTTTTTTTTTGAGATGCCACCGAGGCTGGAATGCAGTGGTGCAATCTCAGGTCACTGCAACCTTCAACTCCCAGGTTCAGGCGATTCTCCTGCCTCAGCCTCCTGAGTAGCTAGGACTACATGCATGTCCCACCATGCTCAGCTAATTTTTTTATATTTTTAGTAGAAATGGGGTTTCATCACATTGGCCAGGCTGGTCTTGAACTCCTAACCTCAACCAATCTGCCTGCCTTGGCCTTCCAAAGTGCTGGCATTACAGGCGTGAACCACTGTGCTTGGCCTCTTCAAGCCCTTTTGCCGGAGATTTTCTTCCAAGCCTGCTATACTAATTTTACAAGCTTAGTGCTGGTACTTTCTTCATCTTATCAGAAGATGATGACAGGAAGTTTTCGGATTCATAGTCTTTCCTCAGACTCTCCTTAAATGATTTGTTGATGGAAGTCCTGGAGGGCTGGCCTTCATGAATCAAACCAACTTGTATTACTTTTCAGGCAACCTATTCTTTATTCAGATACACACTCTCAGAATGCATCAAAAACTAAACTAATAAACATACTTGTCAGGTTATGTAGGACTCTTCAACATTCACATCAGATTTAGCTGCTCTTCCTTTAGCTCAGCCATCATCCATCAACCCCCCCCCCACTTCTTAAAAATAATATAATATCGTGGGGAAAATCATTTTATAATTTAATGTTTAATATGGCAACAATTTTTGGCTGAAGGCATTTACAGCAATGTTACAGTGATTTCTTATTTTGTAAACATTCTCTTATATCAACCTCTTTACCACCTTTAGCATTAATGTAGATTTTGAGGCATATAAAAGAACACCAGGATCTTGTCAGCATTTCCTGTTGACTAAATTCAGCTTTGTTTTTTTCCTTAAACTGTACTTTGCTGGAAGTTATGCAGCAGAGTATTTTTAGGAAGTTCATGACAAATTGACATCTGCATGAGTCCATCAATTTAGCCTCATGTTCCTTGAGATTTTTATGTTTATTGGAAGCATCATTGGTTTCTGCTGTCTTCGTTTGCATTGTTTGGCTGCTGATAGGTAATCCTGTTGTGCTCCACTAACAAAATGTAACATGGCCTTATCTACTTGCAGGTATCTTCCTGTCTAAAGTCAAGTAAAACACTTACTTGTTCCTTTATAAGAAAAAGTAAAATTGCTGTTATTCCTCTAATGTCAAGTATTTGCTTCACTAATATCAGCTGCTTTGTTTCTATGCTTACAAAATCAGTTTTCATTTTAATGCCAAATCACAGCTTAATCTTTATGAAGATATTTACAATGGCAAGAAGTTCCACAGTGCTAAAACTCAATCTGAAGTTATGACAGTAATAATAAATATAATAAAGTTCATGCATGTGCACATAACAAAGACTATGTTGCTGTGGCCATGTGACCTATCACAATTTTAATGTTCCATTAATTGAGGCTGGGTATAGTAGCTCATGCCTTTAATCCCAGCACTTTGGGAGGCTGAAGCAAGAGGATCACTTGAACCCAAAAGTTTGAGACTAGCCTGGGCAACATGGTGAGACCCTGTCCCAAAAGGTAATTTTAAAAAGTACTAACATGGTTGGGATATAAAGGTCACTCATGAGATAAAAGATTAAATCTACCATAAAGCTAGAAAATCTTAAATTTGTACATGCCTAATATTTGAATAAAAATTAACAGAATTATAAGGAAAACAGACAAAATCATGATGTAAGATTTTCAGATGCTTTTCTAGTGATTGTAGAAAAGCAAACAAAAATCATTAAGAATATAAAAAAAGGGATAATTTTGAAAAATTATAAACATGACTAGTGTAGAAAGTTAACAGTGGTTCATAAATTGTATTTTTTCAAATTTTTGTATTTCATAAGCTTAGATTTTTTTTGCTCTATTTTTACTCCTTTTTTAAAAAATTGAAATATGATTCGCATAGCATACAATTCTCTCTTTTATAGTGTACAATTCACTGGTTTTTAGTATATTCATAAGGTTATGCAACCATCTCAACTATCTAATTTCAGAATATTTTCATCACCCCAAAAGGAACCCTGAACCCATTTAGCACTGATTTCTTATTTTTCCCTCCCCGCCGCCAGCAGCCCTCAACCACCTATAATCTGCTTTCTTTCTCTGTGTATTTGCCTGTTTTTGACATTTATATGAATTGAATCATATAATATGTGTCCTCTTGATTCTGGCTGTATTTATTATTAATCAGTTCTGTTGTATTTGATTTTTAAACAAACAGATTTCTCCTTAAAAAATCAGTATTTTGGGCCAGGTGCCGTGGCTCATGCCTGTAATCTCAGTACTTTGGGGAGCTGAGATGGGTGGATCATCTTAGGCCAGGAGTTTGAGACCAGCTTGGCCAACATGGTGAAACTAAAATACAAATACAAATACAAATACTAAAAATGCAAAATTAGCCAGGCGTGGTGGCCTATGCCTGTAATCCCAGCTACACTGCAGGCTGAGGCAGGAGAATCGCTTGAACCCAGGAGGCATAGATTGCAGTGAGCCAAGATTGTGCTATTGCACTGCAGCCGGGGTGGCAGAGTGAGACTTCATCTCAAAAAAAAAAAAAAGAAAAAAAAAAGGGGAGAAAAAAAAAAATTTAAAGGAAAAAAAAAAAAAAAAAAAAAAAAAAAAATCTTTTGTCCTTTAAAATTATCAAAAAGTGAAAGTTTTCGGCTTTGAAATGGCAGTCACAATTCATTTTCCCCTTTCTTGCAAAAGTTAAAAATAAATCCAGCTTAAATGAAATGTAAGTCTGACAACCTCTAAACCTGAAATCAAGGAAGAGCTTTGTTTCTACTTCCACAGAAACAAGTTCTAAATTTGATTAGAGAGGATAATGTTCCAAATTTTGTTTCCAAAGTGTGAAACTTTCCTGGCTTTACGTCATTTTTTTTTTTTTTTTTTTTTTGAGACGGAGTTT
>NW_016107354.1:7129453-7136329 GCF_001604975.1 Cebus imitator
AGTAGAGACGGGGTTTCACCATGTTGACCAGGATGGTCTCGATCTCTTGACCTCGTGATCCACCCGCCTCGGCCTCCCACAGTGCTGGGATTACAGGCTTGAGCCACTGCGCCCGGCCTTACGTCATTTTTATTGTATCTAGATATAAACTTTCTTTGCAAGTTGGTTTTCCTTGTTGCTAATCTTTGTATCTCAGCACTCAGGCCTGCTACTTGCTTTACCAATATAATTCTAAGCTGGCTGAATAAGCAGGATTTAGTTTAAAGGCATTTACAAGTCGTATAATTTAATCATTTTAAGTGAATGGCATGAGTACAAGCAACTTTTTTTTTTTTTTTTTTTTTAGTATTTCTGATGAAGTAACAGAAAGATCTGTACTCAAAAGAATAAATACATAATAGAATCTAAGTACTTAATACTGAGGTCAAGTTAAATTCTCTTATTTAAAATTTTTTTTATTTTTATAAATGAGAGAACTGAAGTGGGAAAAGTTAATTGATGAACCTGTGATCACATAGCAAGTAAGTGTTGCAGCTGGAATTAGAATATAGACCTAAATTTATTTCTGCCTTACTGCTTGGTGTAAAACCCACTTTCTATTTCTATTTTTTCCCACTTTCTATTTTTTAAACATCCAAGTTTACCTTTGAGATGGGCTTTCCTTTTGTCTCTCATTGTAGGTGAGGTTGGTAAATAATAGAACTAAGGAAGGCAGTATGTTCTAGGGCAGTGGTTTTCAAATGTTGGCATGTATCAGAATCCCCTACAGGGCTTGTTAAAACACAGATTGAGGCCTCCTATATCCAGAGTCTCTGATTTAGAAAATATGGAATAGGCCTTGAGAATTCACATTTCTAACAAATTCCCAGGTGATGCCAATGTTGCTGGCCCATGGACCACACTTTGAGAACCACTCCTGAAAAGGCAGCAAAGGCTGTGGAGTCAGTCACTCCCAGGTCTACACTCTGGCTCTGTGACTGACCACTGTGTGAACTAGAAGTGATATGCCTCAGTTGTTTGTACTTTGAAATGGGGATAATAATATTGATTTCACAGAGTCATTTTAAGAGTTAATGTGTTAATATTTTTTAAAAGTTTAGCATGGTACTTGGTACATAGTAAACATTCAATAGATGGTTTCTATTGTTATTTATAATAAGCATGGGGATCAATTAAATCTTTAGGAACCATAAATTCAGTTAGTGTTTTCAAGTAGTTTCTCAGAAACTTTTTGTGACTTTGTCACTTGAAGATGTTGTTAAGTGGCTGGAAGCGGTGGCTTACACCTGTAATTTCAGCACTTTGGGAGGCTGAGGCAGGCGGATCACCTGCAGTCAGGAGTTTGAGACCAGCCTGGCCAACATGGTGAAACCCTGTCTCTACTAAAAACACAAAACTCAGCTGGGCTTGGTGGCAGGTGCCTGTAGTCTCAGCTACTAGGGAGGCTGAAGCAGGAGAATCACTTGAACCTGGAAGGAAGAGGTTGCTGTGAGCCAAGATCGCTGCCACTGCACTCCAGCCTAGGTGACAGAGCGAGACTCTGTCTCAAAAAAAAAAAATGTTGTCAGGTGTTGTCAGGACATACACACACACACACACACGCACATGCACATGCACACTCATGCATACAAACACATTCTCTTGACTTGCCCTCTTATTATGGTAGACTTGGCAGAAGAAGAAGAGAACAGCAGAAGTGACACAAACACATGGAAGAATGTGGAAAAATTAGAACCCTCATATATAGGTGGTGAGAATGTATGGTATAGCTGATTTGGAAAACAGTTTGGCAGTTCCTCAAAAAGTTAAAACATAGAGTTACCAAACTGACTCAGCAATTCTACTCCTAGTTATTTATATAACCAAAAGAATTGAAAACATGTTAACATAGCAACTTGAACACAAATGTTTACCGAAGTATTATTCAAAACTGCCTGAAAGAAACAATCCAAATGTCCATCAATTTATGAATGGATAAACAAATATGGTATATCTGTACTATAGAATATCTATTTAACTAAAAGGAATAAAGTTGGCCAGGCGTAGTGACTCACACCTGTAATCCTAGCACTTTGGGAGACCGAGGCGAGTGGATCACCTGAGGTCAGGAGTTGGAAACCTGCCTGACTAACATGGTAAAACCCTGTGTCTACTAAAAATACAAAAATCATTTTTTTTTATAGGCATGGTGGCATACACCTATAGTCCCAGCTACTTGGGAGGGTGAGGCAGGAGAATCACTTGCATCCAGGAAGCAGAGGTTGCAGTGAGCTGAGATCATGCCATTGCACTCCAGCCTGAGTAACAGAGTGAGACCCCCTGTCTTGATACTTGTTAGAGTGTGGTTGGGCCCGAAAACATACTGCTAAGTGAAAAAAGCCAGACACAAAAGGCTACATATCATAAAATTCCATTTATATGAAATGTCCAAAATAGGCAATCTATACAGATAGAAAGTAGATTAGTGGTGGCCAGGGGATGGGAAAAAAGAACAGTGAGTGACTGCTAATGGGTATGGGGTTTCTTTTTGAGATGATAAAAATGTTTTAAAATTAGATAGTAGAGATGGTTGCACAGCCTTGTGAATATTCTAGAAAACACTGAATAGTATAATTTAAAACATTTTATGGCTTATGAGTTATACCTCAAAAAACCCAAAATGCATACCTCCGTATGTGTGGACATGAAGCACGAATGAGTAATAAACCTTTTTTGTTATTAAAAATAATTTTGGGGAAGAGGAGCAGTTTCACAGTGAGAAAGACATTCTGTGAAGTATACTATCCTACTAGAGTTTCCAGTATCCTAGAGAAGAGTGGATCTCAGGTTTTAGTATACGTAGGAACCCCCTGGAAAGCTTGTTAAAACAGGTTCCTGGTCTTCATTCCAGAGGTTTTGGGTACAGCCTGAGAATTTGCATTTCTGATGAGCTTTCAGAAGATCTGATTTTGTAAGATTGAGAACTAAACTTTGCATGGCATCTTTATAGGTTAGACATATCCTCTACTTAAATGGGTGAATTTTATGACATGTGTAATATATCTCAATAAAGATGCTAAAGCATTGCTATAAAGATAGTAAAATGTGAGTTTTAGTGTTTGTTAATGGCAAGACAGTGCTCCGTAAAGGAATTGGTTTAATTATTAATTTCTTCATTTGTGCAATGTATCACTATCCTGTGTATATAGTACCATTTAGGGTTGTGGTGAAAATGAGGTTACGTGTTCTTTTTCAAATGATGTTCTGTGGGTAAACCTTAAAAAAAAAAAAAAAAAAGAAGGCCATGACTACATTGAAGGTTTTGTAATTAACCAAATGTTTTCTTACACTATAAAAACAGTTTAAACTTTAAAATATTGTTTTCTGTCTTTTTAACTTTGGCTGAAAAACATTTCTCCCTTGATTTTCTTTAGTGGTCTATTTTAAGCATTATTTTTGAGAAGTTATAATCTATTTCCCTTTCCTATAATTTTTTTTTGTTGTATTAAACCTCTTGAGATTAAGTGTGTGTGTGTGTGTGTGTGTGTGTGTGTGTGTGTGTGTGTGTGTGTGTTTGAGATGGAATTTCGCTCTTGTTGCCCAGGCTGGCATGCAATGGTATGATCTTGGCCCACCACAACCTCCACCTCCCAGGTTCAAGCAATTCTTCTGCCTCAGCCTCCCGATTAGCTGGGACTACAGGCTCATGCCACCATGCCCAGATAATTTTTGTATTTTTAGTAGAGATGGGGTTTCACCATGTTGGCCAGGATGGTCTCGAACTCTTGACCTTGTGATCCACCCGCCTTGGCCTCCCAAAGTACTGGGATTATAGACAAGAGTCACCATACCCAGCCCCAATTAAATATATTATTAATGTGACATATGGAATGCATGTCTATAGTGTTAAAACATTTTTTCATGACTTTATCATAATTGTTCCTTTATTTTAGATGAGGTGGAGGACTCTCCTGCTACAGTATTGCTTTCTCTTGATTACATTTCTACTTACTGCTCTTGAAGCTGTGCCTATAGACATAGACAAGACAAAAGTACAAAATATTCACCCTGTGGAAAGTGCAAAGATAGAATCACCAGTAAGTGAAATGAAGTGAAATGGGAGGAAGTATAACTAAATGAAATGAATTATGATTATAACTAAATGAGGTAAAATGAGGTGAAATTATAACAAAATGAAATGGGAGGAATTATCACAAAAATATTGCTAATATTTATTACTTATAAAATTGTACACTTGGGAACTATTTCTGAAATAGCAGTGAAAGGGTGTTAGACAAGCATATGCTGTTTACTATTAGACAATATTTATTTAATATAGTTAGTATATTAGCTAGAAGAATTAATCATAATACATTTCCAATGCAGAGCTTACTAGCCAAGAAAATGCTGTATGATATTCAAAGCAGAAACAGATAACAATGGGGAGAAACCAAAATGGTAAAATCTTCTGAATTATATAGAAAATCTACTGGTCTAGAGAGTGTTGTAAAAAAGAAAAATCTACATTTATGTAACAATAAAAGACGATATTCGTTCTGATATAAAACCATTTCAGAAATATAACTTTTCACTTTGTTGAAACTATCAAAGTAAATATGTCTCAATACCATTTTGCTAGAAATTATTTTTCAGTATTGACCTCTTTAGATTCAGACAAGGAAAAACCTGCAGAAGCGTTACTGTTTGTTTCTTTATTTGAAGGATACTGGACTTTATTATGATGAATATCTCAAGCAAGTGATTGATGTGCTGGAAACAGATAAACACTTCAGAGAAAAGCTCCAGAAAGCAGACATAGAGGAAATAAAGGTAAATGCAATTAAGGAATATATATATATATATATATATATATATATATATATATATATATATTTAAATTTTTTTTAGAGATGAAGTTGCTCCATATAATCCAGGCTGGCCTTGAACTCCTGGGCTCAAGTGATCCTCCCACCTCAGCCTCTCCAGTAGCTGGAACTGCAGGTGTGTGCTACCATACTCGGCTTAAACATTTAACATACATTTGCACATGCCAGGCACCGAGCTAAGTACTAGAAATACAAAGATGAGATTTATTTCCAGCCCTTAAGGAACCCTCAAGGGAAAATCATCCAGAAATAGATTGTGGGATGGATTATACAATGAGTATATAATCTAGAAATACAGAAGACAGACACATAATCTAATACGAAACCATGGGGCAAGGTGGGAAGTCATTCTTCCTGATAGAGATTATGCCAGAGCTTAAAGATGTAACTGAGAATAGGAGAGGGACTGGGAGGCATCCCAGACAAAGGTGCAAGGGTACAGAGGCAAGAGATATATAGGAAACTGGAAGCAGTAACTGTTGCTAGAACCCAGAATGGGAAGTGGAGACCTGAGTGGCCAAAAGATGAGGTTTGGAAAGAGTCACAGCCTCAATGACAGAGGGCCTGTGTATCATGTTAAGGAGTTTGGGTCATTATCTGAGAACAGCAGGAAGTTATTCAAACGTTTAGAATAGGCAAGGTCCTGGTGTTTTAATCAGGTCCAGATTAACAGAAGAGATAATGGGTTATGTATTACATCAGTCAGAGAGGTTTAACCATTTGCCCCGGTACTAAGAACCCTATTTGCTATAATTCCAGCCATAGTCAGCTCTTTAGTATTGATAATAAGAAGGGGAGTTGTAAAGATCTGACATGAGAGATTCTTGTAAAGTCTTTCCTTAAAAGGAAATGAGTAAGTTTAGCTGGGTTTGTTTTAGACTCAGTGGGGAAAAAAAAAATCCAGTTAATTTTAAAATTTCAGCAAGATAATTTTGTTTGCTTATGTTACTTTTATTTGTTTATTTTTTTACTTTTCGAAAAACTTACATTATGTTTTTCTAGAATCAGAATAAGAAAACTGTGTTTGAAAGGCTCAAACAAACCTTTTATTTTAGTTTCTGTTCCGGGTGCGAACTTCTTTGAAAGACTGATTCCCGTTAGGTTGTGGTATCTGTTAGTGCTCAGGTCTGGCGTTTAGTTCACAGCTCTCCTCCTGGAAGTTATGAGTTTTTCTGGGGAAAAGGTAATAGTGTTATGCTAATACTCCTCTGGATTTGTCTTTGAGGATAATCTTGCTCTTCTGAAGGATTAATTCGATCTGTGGAACAAATTTCCTATGGTGAATATATCTGATGTAGAACTTTTAATGTCTTGTATCAGGAATAAGAGCATTATTTGGAGTAACATAGAAAATGTGAATCATGGAAGATAACACATAGAGATATTCAGGCAAAAGAAGAAAATAAGCTTCCTGGATGGGTGCAGGGAATACTTTTATAACTATCTTCTTTCACTTTCAATTCCTGTTTCCTATGAAGTGTTGGGGGAACGAATATAAAGTTAAATAGTTATACAATAAAAAAGAAATGAGGAGCTGGGTGCGGTAGCTCGCACCTGTAATCCCAGCACTTTGAGAGACTGAAGCAGGAGGATGGCTTCTGGCCAGTAGTTTGAGACCAGCCTGAGCAACGTAGCGAGACCCTGTCACTACAAAAAATTAAAATTTAAAATTAATTGATGTAATTAAAATTATCTTTCAAAGTAAAAAAAATTGTCTGAGGCCAGGCGCAGTGGCACATACCTCTAATCCCAACAGTTTGGGAGGCCAAAGCGGGAGGATCAATTGAGCCCAGGACTTCAAGAGCAGCCTAGGCAACATAGTGAAACCCCAATCTCTACCAAAAATAGATAAAATTAGCTGGGTGTGGTAGTGTGTGCCTACAGTCCCAGCTGCTCAGAAAGCTGAGGCGGGAGGATCACTTGACCCCAGAAGTGTGAGGTTGCAGTAAGGCATGATTGTATGACTATACTACATGAGATGGGAGACCTCATCTCTTAAAAAAAAAAAAAA
>NW_016107354.1:7136409-7149104 GCF_001604975.1 Cebus imitator
GGGGACAGGGTCTCACTGTCACCCAAGCTGGAGTACAGTGACGTGATCTTGGCTCACTGCTACCTCTGCCTCCCAGGCTCAAGTGATCCTCCCACCTCAGCCTCCCAAGTAACTGGGATTACAGGCACGGGACACCATGTCCGGCTAATTTTTGTATTTTAGCAGAGATAGGGTTTCGCCATGTTGTCCAGGCTGGTCTCATACTCCTGACCTCAAGTGATCCCCCTGCCTTGGCCTCCCAAAGTGCTGGGATTACAGGCATGAGCAACTGTGCCCGGCCTCTCTTTCCTTTTCAGCTAAGCATTTTGAAAGGAGAATAATACTGCGTTTCTTCACTTCCCAAACATTCCCTAACTGGAAAGGGTATGGTTCCGCCCTCACTGTTCCACTGAATATGCCTTCATGGAGGGTGTCCATGACTTCTTAATTGCCAAATCCAGTGAACACCCTAACACCTTTGATTCCTCATCCTACTGGGCTCCTTTATTTTATCTCAAAAGTTTTCAGATTTCAGGGTTTGTTAAAACATATTTCTGGTTCCTGCCTTCAGGGTGTCCAATTCAGCAACTCTAGGGCCTGCATTTCTAAAATTCCGTGGTGATGCTGATGCTTCCAGTTAGGGACTACATTTTGACAACCATTGTTTTACCTAATAATACCATAATAATGATTATTATCTCCTTGAAATATACTGCTCTTTTTGATTCTGTAACAGTATATTCTCCTAGTTTTCCTACTAATCATTCATCTATGAAAAAAGTAACCAAAGGAGACCTAAAAAAGATGAATTTTGAAAAGCTTTTATATATGGAATGACTAATGCTTATGGAGGCCAACTGACTTTTAATTTAATTTAAATGTTCTTTTTTGCTCAGATGGTACTGACCAGCTTAACTTTTTAAAAAAGGCTGGGTGTGGTGGCTCATGTCTGTAATCCCAGCAGTTTGGGAGGCTGAGGTGGCTAGATTGCTTGAGCTTAGATGTTCAAGACCAGCCTGGGCAACATGGCAAAACTCTATCTTTACAAAAAATACAAAAATTAATCAGGCATGGTGGTATGCATCTGTAGTCCCAGCCACTTGGGAGTTTGAGGTGGGAGGACTGCTTGCGCCTGGGAGGCTGAGGTTGCCATGAGCCATGATCATGCTACTGCACTCCAGCCTGGGTGACAGACCAGGATCCTGCCTCAAAATAAATAAAATAAAATAAAACTTTGTTGACATATAATTCATATACCATAAAATTTATCTTTTTAAAGTGTAAAATTCATGTTTTTTTTTGTTTGTTTGTCTGTTTGCTTTTGTGTTTTTTGGGATGGAGTCTTCCTCTGTCACCCAGTCTGGAGTGCAGTGGCATGATCTCGGCTCACTACGACCTCCACCTCCCCAGCTCAAAGGATTCTCCTGTCTCAGCCTCCTGAGTAGCTGACACTACAGGCATGTGCCACCATGCCTGGATAATATTTGTATTTTTAGTAGAGACGGGGTTTCACCATGTTGACCAGACTGGTCTCAAACTCCAGTGCTCAAGTAATCCACCCACCTCAGCCTCCCAAAGTGCTGGGATAACAGGCATGAACCACCGCACCCAGCCATTTCAGTAGTTTTTTTTATATACCCACCGAGTCATGCAATAATCATCACTATCTAATTTTAGAATATTTTCATTTTCTCCAAAAGAAACTGTGTGCCCATTAAGCTGTAACTCCTAATTGTACCCTTTCCCCCAACCACAACAAATCTACTTTTTATCTCTATGGATTTGCCTGTTCCGGACATTGCATATACATGGACTCATACAATACATACAATATGTGGTTTGTTGCATATGGTTTCTCTGACTTAGCATAATGTTTTACAGGTTCATTCATGTTGCAGCATATGTCAGGACTTTATACTTTCCTATGGCCAAATAATATACCATTGTATAGATATATTATATTTTGTTTATCCATTCATTAGTTGATGGACATTTAGGTTTCTGCTTTTTTGGCTAGTATAAATATGCAGCTATGAACATTATGTTTAAGTTATTGTGTTAACATGCTTTCAGTTCTTTTAGGTGTATATCTAGGAATGGAATTGTTGGGTGATGGTCCCTTTATGTTTAACTTTTTGAGGAACTGCCAGACTGTTTTCTGAAGTGGCTACACCATTTTACAATTTAACCTTTTGAGTTTCTGCATTGTGCTTTAATGATGTTTTTCTAAATTATATGGTTCTTCAGACATCTTGATTTTAGAATTAAAGCTAATCTTGGCTCACTGCAACCTCTGCCTCCTGAGTTCAAGTGATTCTCCTGTTCCAGCCTCCCAAGTAGCTAGGATTACAGGCATGCATCACCACACTAAGCAAATTTTTGCATTTTTAGTAGAGACGGTATTTTGCCACATTGGCCAGGCTGCCCTCGGACTCCTGACTTCAGGTGATCGCCTGCCTCAGCCTTCCAAAGTGCTGGGATTACAAGGGTTAGCCACCGTGCCCAACCCTGAAGCTAATACCTTTTGAAAGAAATTCTTTTTATAATATTAAATTTATCTAAATTAGTCAAAAGCATTTATCACTAATGTATTATAACCCTGTTTTTAAGCTGTTGCTTTTGTCTCAAAATGGAATGCAATAGATAAAACTAATTTATTAATTTTATTTACAGAGTGGGAGGCTAAGCAAAGAGCTGGATTTAGTAAGTCACCATGTGAGGACAAAACTCGATGAACTGAAAAGGCAAGAAGTAGGAAGGTTAAGAATGTTAATTAAAGCTAAGTTGGATTCCATTCAAGGTAAGTGCTAAACAAAAGGTAGGATTTTTTTTTCCTTTTTCCCTTTGAAATGGGGTCTTGCCCTGTCACTCACGCTGGAGGGCAGTGGCACAATCACTGTTCACTACAGCCTTGGCCACTTGGGCTCACATGATCCTCGGCCCCCTGAGTGGCTGAGACCAGAGGTGTGTGCCACCGTGCCTCACTAATTTTTTTATTAGTTGTAGAGACAGGGTCTTGCTATGTTGTGAGTTCAAGACCAGGCTGGTCTTGAACTCCTGGGCTCAAGCAATCTCCTACCTTGGCCAAAGAGCTGAGATTACAAGGCATGAGCCACTGGGCCTGGCTAGGAAATTTTAATATTTGGTTGTTGAGGTCAGTTTGTATTAGCACATGCCATCTACGTCTTTCTAGTCAAAATTTTATGTTGGTATTGATTTGGCTTCTCTTAATTTTTAGAATTTAATGTTTTGAATGGATAATACATTTTATATCATTCAAAAATTAGTGCAATTAGCCGTAATTATAGCAATGAAAAGGAAGAATGAAAAGTAATGAATTAAACGACTGATTTAAAGGAGGAAAAATAATATCAAAGGAAAGCAGAGAAAGAAAATCTAATTAGAATAATTTTCTTAAATGGAATAGAAAATTTTTCAGAGCTCTAGCCCCAAGAAGAAAACACCAGATCCAGACCATTTGTTTTCTTTCTTTTTTTAAAGAAAATCTTTCAGGAGATGAGTCTTGCTCTGTCACCCAGGCTGGAGTGCAGTGGCATGATCATAGCTCACTGAAGCCTTGAACTTCAGGCAGTCCTCCCACCTCAGCCTCCCAAGTAGCTAGGAGTACAGGCATACACCACCATGCCCTGCTAATTTTTTTTAAATTATATTTTTTAGAGACATGGTCTCGCTATGTTGCCCAGGCTGGTCTCAAACTTCTGGCCTTAAGCAATCCTGAGTTGCTGGGATTACATATGCAAGCCACCTTGCCTGACTCTCAGAATGAGGTAGTTTCATAAAGAAAACTATCTGTCTGCTCTTTAATGATTTGAGTGATTCTGTCAAACCATTAAAGAGCAGATTGTCAATTCTATTTAATCTATTCCAGAGCATAGAAAAAGAAGGAAAGCTTCCACATTCTTGTTAATGTATTGATGCCAAAATCAAAATTATTATGTCTCCAAAGAATTTATCTCATAACAGAGTTGGATTTATTTCAGGAATATAAGATTGACTTAATATTAGGAAATCTAATATTATAAATTATCATATAAATAGTCCTAAGGAGATAAAAGTCTTTAAAATTTTGTTGTATCAAAAAAAAAATAAAAAAACTGTAAAGTCAAAGGACAAATGATAAATTGGAATAAATATTTGAATCCTGTATTCTTTTATTTTTAGGCTATGAGAAGATTAAATAGCTATGAAATAGAATTTCTGAAATGCAAGGATGTCTTAAAGTTATCTCATAAGTCATATGAGATAATTTATGTGCTGTCTCCATGTATTCAGAAAATCCACTCAACAAAATTGAACACCAATTCATGATTTAAAGTAATAAAATACTTCCAGGGTGAAGATAAGAAATAAAAAGATTTTAAAAAAAGTAATAAAATACTAATTAACAGATACTTCTGTAATATGATTAGCTATATCCAATTCAGTTACATCATACTAAGTGGGAAAGCACAAGTATGTAGCCTGACTGAAATTAGAAACAAGACAGTGTTGCCTACTGTAACCACCACTAAATAACATTGCTTTGGAGGTACTACCCAAAACATTTATTTTTTTTTTTATTTTAATTTTTAATTTTTTTTGAGATGGGATCTCGCTCTGTCACCTAGGCTGGAGCATAGTGGTGAAATCTTGGCTCACTGCAATCTCTGCCTCCCAGGTTCAAATGATTCTCCTGCTTTAGTTTCCAGAGTAGCTTACAGGCTCCCACCACCACACCTGGCTAATTTTTTATTTTTTGTAAAGACAGTTTCACCATGTTGGTCAGGCTGATCTTGAACTCCTGACCTCAGGTGATCCACCCACCTCAGCCTCCCAAAGTGCTGGGATTATAGGCATGAGCCACTGCGCCCGGCCTAGCCAAATTAAAAAAAAATTGGAGGTAAAGTAATTGGAAAGGAGGTGATAAAACCATGTTTTTTTCACAGATGATATGATGATTGTATATGTGGAACACCCAAAATAATTAATGGAAAAACTTACTATAAACAATAGGAAAATTGAGCCCCTTAATAGGAAAATTACGGTAAACTTAATCAATAGTAATCAATATTTTCCATATGTACACAATAGCCAGTTAGAAGGTAGTGTTGAAGAAAATGACTCCATTTACAATAGCAACAAAGATTAAATGCCCAGAATAAACTTATTCAGAAATGTGCAGAACTGACAGACAAAAAGTTTAAAATACTCATGAAGGATGTAAAAGTATACTTACACAATTGGGAAGACACAATAACTTTTTGATACAAAGACTCAATGTTATAAACATGACAGTTTTCTCTAGGTTAATGTATAATTTAAATATAATCCCAATAAAAATATATACATTTATTTTTCTGGCACTAGGCAAGTGAAATATATATTTTTTTATTTAGTTTTTTTTCCCAGAAGATTTAGAATTGACCAAGCGAATTTTTTAAAGCTCATATGAAAAAGGACATACGTAGGCTGGGCATGGTGGCTAATGCCTGTAATCTTAACACTTTGGGAAGCCAAGGTGGGCAGATCACCTGAGGTCAGGAGTTTGAGACCAACCTGGCCAACATGGTAAAACTCTGTCTCTACTAAAAATACAAAAATTAGCTGGGAGTGGTGGTGCATGCCTGTAATCCCAGCTACTTGGGAGGCTGAGGCAGGAGAATCACTTGAATCCAGGAGGCAGAGGTTGCAGTGAGCTGAAATCACTCTATTGTACTCCAGCCTGGGTGACAGAGTGAGACTCAGTCTCAAAAAAGAAAAGAAAAGGAAAGGAAAATGACACAAGTAAGAAAACTTAGATACCTCTGAAAAAGAACAATGAAGGACTGGATATTAGAAATTGGACCTTCAATATATATTAAATCTTTAATATTAAAGATCAAATTATGTCATTAAGCCTCAGTCATTAAAACTGTATGACTTAGGCAGAAAAGTGGAAAGACCAATAAAACACAATAGAAATTCCAGAAGTGGAGTTAAATATATAATAGAATTTAGTTTAATATAAAGGTGGTATCTCATTATTAGTGGGATGAAGATAGGTTTTTATTTTTATTATTATTATTTAGTTTTTTAGGCAGGTCTCACTCTGTTACCTAGGTTGGAGTGCAGCGGTGCAATCATAGCTCATTGCAGCCGACTCCTGGGCTCAAGAGATTCTCATACTTCAGTCTTCTGAGTAACTAAGACTACAGTAGTGTGCCACCATGCCTGGCTGATTTTTTTTTTTTTCCTGTCTGTAGAGACAAGGTCTCATCTGTGTTCCCCAGGCTGGTGTGAGGGAACTCCTGGCCTCAAGTGATCCTCCTGCCTTGGCTTCCCAAAGTGCAGGGATTATAGGTATATGCCACCACGCCCAACAAATTATTAACTAAATAGTGTTGGTATAACTGGCTAGCCATTTGGAAAAAGGTATAGTAAAGCCATGTTTCTTATATCCTATATCAGAATAATTGTAAATGAATTTTAAGTGTAGAACATAAAATCATAAAAGTACTATGTGACAGTGTAGGTAAACTTCTTGAATTATCTTGTAATGAACTTTCTAATTATGAGTCAAAATCAAGCAGCAGATTTAGCCAGTGGGAGAGCTTTCAAGCTGGTTCATGTTTCCTTATGATATGCTCCCACAGGTTGGTTATCTGGGTGGTTTTTTGTCATTAATAAGCATCTGAACATTTAACTCCTGGAATAGTAGTTCTAAAACTTCAGATTGCATGAGAATCACCTAGAAATCTTGTTAGAAATACGGATTACTAGATCTGAGATTCTGGCCCTGGGAAAGAGTATAGTAATCTACATTTTAAACATATAGTCTTAGGAAACTAATACCAAATACACATCATCCTGAAATTAAGGATATCAATGAGAAGTAAATTGAGTCATGCCATACTACTTGAGGTAGTTCCATCCTTGAAGCCAGGCCTAAGATGTGTGGAGATTTCTCTGCCCGGGACAGTATCTTCTTTATTCCAAGATGGGTACTAAATTTTGTTACATAAAGAAAACAGTCTAAACTGAGCGTGGTGGCTCATGCCTGTAATCCCAGCACTTTGGGAGGCCCAGGTGGGTGGATCACCTGAGGTCAGGACTTTGAGACTAGCCTGGCCAACATGGTGAAACCATGTCTCTACTAAAAGTACAGAAATTAGCCAGCTGTGGTGGCCCCCAAGTGGCTGGGACTACAGGCACGTAGTCCCAGGATAATTTTTGAACCCTGGAGGGGGAGGTTGCAGTAAGCTGAGATGGTGCCACTGTACCCCACTTGAAACCGGGAGGTGGAGGTTGCAGTGAGCCGAGATGGTGCCAGTTCACCCCATCCTGGGCAGCAGAGTGAGACTCCATCTCAGGGAAAAACAAAACAGCCTGATATAACTTAGAAACTAAGGAATATTCTCTCATTGATTCAGTATAAATTGAAATATCTGATAATTTGAGGAAGGACTTAAACAGTCTTAATTTTGGGGAGGAGGGTAATTTTTAAAGTAGGCAGTTTTTTTTTATTTTTATTTTTATTGAGATGGGGTCTCACTATATTGCCCAGGCTGGTCTTGAACTCCTGAGCTCAAGTGATTCACCCACCAATGGCTCCCAAAGTACTGAGTTTACAGGCATGAGGCACCACACCTGGCCCATTCACGTGGTTCAAACATAGAAAATGTAGAGCAAAATCTACCTGACATTTTTTTATCCTGTCAATTTCCATTGTCTTCTAACATCATCCTCCTTGGGTTTATCTATCTATTTATTTATTTGTAAGTTCAGTTGAGATGAGGTTTTGCTATGTTGTCCAGGCTGGTCTTGAACTCCTGTTCCTGGCCTCAAGTGACCCTCCTGTCTCAGCCTCCTAAAGTACTGGGATTATAGGCATGAGCCACTGTACCTGATTCTTGAGTTTCTTTATTTGTATATATGCAAATACAAATAGTTTTTTAAATTGTTCCTCTCTTTTTATGCAAAAGGAAATATACACTTTTGTGCATTTTCTTTTAATAATATATTTTCTTTTATTAATAATTTAGATATGCTAATAATATATTTTGAATATCTTTCTGTGTTAGTACATAAAGACCATCTCATTGTTTTTACAGCTGCATAGCACTTCATTATATGGATATACTATAATTTATTTAGCCAGGCTCCTGTCAATTGATATTTAAGTTATTTCTAGTGAACTGTCTTGTACATATATCACTACGTATCCCTATAAGATTATCTTTAGGATAATTTCCTCCACAGTGAAATTGCCAAATCAAATTATATATATATCTATATATTTGTAATTTTGATAGATTTGCCACATTTGCCTCCATAGAGGTTGTATTAATATATGTACCCACCATCAATAAATCCTCACAGCTTTACTAATGGCATGTGTCATCAAACTTTAGGAATTTTCCAATTCTGTTAGATAGCATAACAGTGCAGTTTTAATATGTATTTCTCTTAGAGTGAGGTTAAGGGTCTTTTTATATATTTCACTGTCTGGTTATATTTTTTTAGGCCTAAGTCTTAAAACAAGGCTTTTCTTCATAAGTAGAACTGCTAGTACAGTGCCACACTTAGAATTCAGTGAAAACTTGGTTGAACCAGATTTAGCAGTTCTTCATTTCCTGGCATAACAATATGTTCCAGGATCAACTTGTACCTACCCTGCCCCAGCTCTGGAATAAGCCATTTCTCTGAGGATATATATGTGTGTGTGTGTGTGTGTGTGTGTGTGTGTGTGCACGTGGACGCACACGTGCATCCATTAAGAAAAAAATATATATATTATTTATATGTTTTTATATATTATTTATGTTTAATATAGATATTAAACATATATATTATATAACATATATATATATATATATTTTTTGAGACAGAGTCTCGCTCTGTCACCAGACTGGAGTGCAGTAGTGCAGTCTCAGCTCACTGCAACCTCTTCCTCCTGGGTTTGAGCGATTCTCTTGCCTCAGCCTCCTGAGTTGCTGGGACTACAGGCATGTGCCACCAAGCCAAGCTAATTTTTGTATTTTTAGTACAGATGAGGTTTCATGTTGGCCAGGATGATCTCAATCTCTTGATCTCGTGATCTGCCCTCCTTGGCCTCAAAAAGTGCTGGGATTATAGGCATGAGCCACTGCGCCTGGCCAATGGGCAACTATATTTTGGATCAGGAGCTGGCACTAGGTACGCTTCTTGCTACTGGAATGTATTTTCTTGGTACTTTAATCCCACGGAGTTAGGAAATATGCATGTCTATATACATAGACATGCATATACACATATATACACACATACATATTCATATACATATGAAATATTTGCATATACATGTTAAATGTACATATTTTAGAAATGCTGAGTTCACACAGATAGTGCTAATTCCCATTCATCTCTACCAATTTCTTTCTTGCCTTTCACCATTCCATATTTGTATATTCCTTCTTCCTAAATGAAAGCTGATTTCCAATAACTTCAAAACATGTACAGTACCCATTTTGCTGAATTCTATAAGGGCTCATACTGGGTTGTTTCTGGTGAGCTGTTTTATGTGTATATCCACTATGTATCCATTACAGTCTCTGCTATGTAATACAACTGAAACAATCCAGCATCACTTTACCCATTTCACTATAGTAAATTGTAACTTGTTTTCTAAAAATTAAAAAAAATTGGTATTTCCTTAAAAGTAAGTCATAATTCAAAGGAATTTGCCTACATTAGATTTTTATTGTTTCATAAAGGATTCATTGGCACAATATGCAGTAAATTCTTTCATGTCAATTTTAGAGCATTTACTTTTAGAAATTCTACTTTAACCTTTGATAGAGGCACTATATTAGAGTTTAATTAAAAGCAGGATATTTGGTAGTTTCAAGATATTCAAAAAGGGTTTGTTATTAATTATGCTGATAATTAAAACTAGTCATTTTAGATATAACATTAAAGTATGCAAAAGGCCAAGCATGGTGGCTCTGCCTGTAATCTCAGCACTTTGAGAGGCTATGGTGGGAGGATCACTTGAGGCCAGAAATTCAAGACCAGCCTCGGCAATCTCTACCAAAAAAAAAAAAATGACCCAGGCATAGTGGCACATGCCTATTGTCCTAGCTACTTGGGAAGCTGAGGTGGGAAGATTGCTTGAGCCCAGAAGGTAAAAAATGCAATGAGCTATGATTGTACCATTGCCCTCCAGCTTGGGTGACAGAGCAGGACCATGTCTCAAAAAAAAAAAAAAAAAAGAGAGAATTTTTAAAAATATACATATTAAATTGTATCCCATTGTATTCCACTCTAGGTTCAAGGACACTACCTTTGCCTAGAATAACATATGCAGTATTCATAAAGTAAATATAAACCTTTATTCTAAAACTTTGAATTTCCCTATAAAATCTTACAGGTATAAATATGAAATCTTATCTATCATTTATAATGTTTTTAGCTTCTAGTAATTGATCATTTACAGTTTTCTCATTTACTTTCAGATATAGGCATGGACCACCAAGCTCTTCTAAAACAATTTGATCACCTAAACCACCTGAATCCTGACAAGTTTGAATCCACAGATTTAGATATGCTAATTAAAGCGGTGAGAATAACTCCAGAAAGCGTTGTGTTTATTGTGCCTTTGAGGTTTTGTTATTTGACAAGTAAACTTAATGAAATGGAAATTAACTTCTATATACTCTGTAGAAGATCTTTAAAGGAAGGTAGCTTAACCTTTATTAATACAGATATTAATAGGGACATCCAGGTCTAAAATCTCTTATCCGCAATTCCTAAATCCAAAAGCTATAGAAACTGATATCTGGCTTGAATGAACCAATTACAGTAATACCATTTACAGTTTTTATTTAGTCTACTTAGTGTGAATATTTATAGATTTTCCTTAAGAAATACTAGTCTGTTTGATTACAGATGCTACAGGGATATTCTATAACATGGCATATGTGCCATATTCCCTTTCTTTAAGGTAGAAAATTCTGAAGCACATATGGCCTCGAGGATTTTAGATGAGTTTGTGGACCTCTCACATTATGTGTGAATAGAATTAGTTCCAACCTGGCAGGTATTAGCTTACTTAAGTTAGAAGCCATTTAAAATTTCTAAACTGTCTAGATTTGATATAGTTCCTTTCTTCTTCTTCTTTTTTTTTTTTTTTTTGAAATCAACTTAAATATTACTTGCTTATGAGGAGCTTCCTAAAGTTGGGGCTGGCTTTGAACTTTTAGTTTCTTTGACTACCTACATCTCTAGTAATAATGACTAAAATTGCCAGGCATGGTGGCTTATGCCTGTAATCCCAGCACTTTGGGAGGCTGAGGTGGGTGGATTACCTTAGGTCAGGAGTTTGAGACCAGCCTGGCCAACATGGTCAACATGGTCAAACCCCATCTCTACTAAAAATACAAAAATTAACCAGGCATGGTAGTGAGCGCCTGTAATTCCAGCTACTCGAGAGGCTTCAGGAGGCTGAGGTGGGAGAATCGCCTGAATCCAGGAGATGGAAGCAGCAGTGAGCCAAAATTGTGCCACTGCACTCCAGCCTGGGCGACAGGTGAAACTTGTCTCATAAAAAATTAAAAAATAAAAATAAACTTGACTAAAATTAAATGGTGGAATTAAAAAAGAGGAGTCCAGGCCAGGCGTGGTGGCTCATGCCTGTAATCCCAGCCCTTTGGGAGGCCGAGGTGGGTGGATCATGACTTCAGGAGTTCAAGACCAGCCTGACCAATATGGCGAAACCCCACTGCTACTGAAAATAGCCAAGCGTGGTGGTGCATGACTGTAGTCCCAGCTACTTGGAAGGCTGAGGCAGGAGAATCATTTGAACCTGGGAGGTGCTGAAGTTGCAGTGAGCCACGATCGTGCCACTGCACTCCAGCCTGGGTGACAGAGCGAGACTCCATCTCAAAAAAAAAAAAGAGGAGTCCAGTATGTTTTTGCCCTCCTGTACCTCTTCTATTCAACAATTTGCTACATTCAAGAATGGCTTTATTTACATTTTTCAAATGCATGTTTTTATTTAACTTAAATGCATTATCGCATTTCAGGCAACAAGTGATCTGGAACACTATGACAAGACTAGACATGAAGAATTTAAAAAATATGAAATGATGAAGGAACATGAAAGGAGAGAATATTTAAAAACATTGAGTGAAGAAAAGAGGAAAGAAGAAGAATCTAAATTTCAAGAAATGAAGAAAAAGCATGAAAATCACCCTAAAGTTAATCATCCAGTAAGGATTGTGACTTTATGAAACCATTTTTAGATAAAGATACTTCTTTGTATTAGCAGAATTTTATCATGTTATTAGTACTTAAATCTTGATTCTTAATTCTCCAAAGTTCCTCAAATTTATATTTTGAGTCTGTACAGATATATTATATTTTGTTTTGAGCAATTTTTTAAAATTGATTCACAGGGAAGCAAAGATCAACTAAAAGAGGTATGGGAAGAGACTGATGGATTGGATCCTAATGACTTTGACCCCAAGACATTTTTCAAATTACATGGTAACAGATTTAATACAAATATATTTGATATTTATATCTATTTGATACAAATAGATAAAATTTGATAACATTTGATACAAATATATTTGATATATATTTGATATTTATATCTGCTGTTTGAAAAAATATTTGCTTTCATCTTAATTTCTGCCAAGGTCTGCTATTGAGTTCTAGTGAGACTAAATGGTTAGGGTTTCCTTTTTTTTCTTCTT
>NW_016107354.1:7149710-7150972 GCF_001604975.1 Cebus imitator
TGTTGACCAGGATGGTCTCGATCTCTTGACCTCGTGATCCACCCGCCTCGGCCTCCCAAAGTGCTGGGATTACAGGCTTGAGCCACCGCGCCCGGCCTAATATGATAGTCTTATTGCTCACCTTCAGTATAAAATATTTTAGGTTCTTTATCCCTGCTTTTACTATTGAGTCATTATATGAATTATTGCAAAGTTCTCTGTAAACTGAAAACTGTAAACTGTGACTAACTAGATTATATTTAATAGGCTTTATACTATAACATTAAATTGTACTTATAGAATATTGCTTTACTTTATATTTTTGGAAAAAAATGGTCAAGATATGCTTTCCTCACAAATGATTATGAATTGCAAATAAATACAGCATATTTATCAACTGAGCTGATCTAAATCTTCATGAAAAAGAAGAAATGCTTTTCTGCAGTCTATTGATGCTTCACATCTGTACTACTTCTGTAAACCTTTTATAAATCATTGAATTTTAATTATTTATTTTCTAAGGTATTAAAATCTATTTTTGCATCTGTAACTTTTAAACTTTAGATGTCAATAGTGATGGATTCCTGGATGAACAAGAATTAGAAGCCCTATTTACTAAAGAGGTAAATGAGTTTATTAAGTATTCAGTGTTCTTGTTCTCTTTTTTTCTTCTATTACTTTCTTTCCTTTCATGAAAAGTAATTAAAATTTAAAAAATTTTTCTTTTTAGTTGGAGAAAGTATATGACCCTAAAAATGAAGAGGATGATATGGTAGAAATGGAAGAAGAAAGACTTAGAATGAGGGAACATGTAATGAATGAGGTATATTTTAGAAGTTTAAGATAATATATTATTTCTATATTGCAATAAATCTTACTTTAAGATGGAAAATATACTGAATGTGTATTGGAATGGAGTTTGCTTTTTTTTTTCTAGACAGGGTCTTGCTCTGTTGCACTGGAGTGCAGTGGTACAATCATGGCTCATTGTAACCTCAACCTCCTGGGCTCAAGCAGTCCTCTGTCTTAGCCTCCTGAGACTGAGGAAGGACCACAGGCTCAAGCCACCATGCCTAGCTAATTTTTTTTTTTTTTTTTTTTTTGAGATGGAGTCTCTGTCGCCCACACTGGAGTGCAGTGGCATGATCTTGGCTCACCGCATCCTCTGCCTCCCAGGTTCAAGTGATTCTCCTGCCTCAGCCTCCCACATAGCTGGGATTACAGGCTCAAGCCACCATGCCTAGCTAATTTTTTTTTTTTTTTTTTTTTTTTTTTTTTTTGAA
>NW_016107354.1:7151302-7170708 GCF_001604975.1 Cebus imitator
CCACCTTAGCCTCCCAGGTAGTTGGGATTACAGGTGCATGCCACCACACTTGGCTAATTTTTTGTATTTTTTAAGAGACAGGTTTTTGCCATGTTGCCTAGGCTGCCGGCTAACTTTTTATGTTTTTGTAGGGACAAGTTCTTGCTATGTTGCCCAGGCTGGAGTATGCGTTTTTGATCCAGATTATTATACTAGATGCCTTTAGTATGAATAAAACAATTTGTAACTACTTTAAAACATTCTAAAAGATAAAGATGCTGCTGCATATCAGGTATAAAACCTTTTTTTGAGCTGGGTGTGGTGGCTCATGCCTATAATCCCAGCACTTTGGGAGGTCGTGGCAGGTGGATCACTTCAGGTCAGGGGTTCAAGACGAGTCTCGAACTGGTCTCAAACGGCAAACATCATGAAATCCTGTCTCTACTAAAAATACAAAAATTAGCCAGGTGTGGTGGTGCATACCTATAATCCCAGCTACTTGGGAGGCTAAGTCATGAAAATCTTTTGAACCCACGAGGCAGAGGTTGCGGTGAGCCAATATTGCAGCATTGCACTCCAGCCTGGGTGACAGCAAGACTCCATCTCAAAATGAAACCAAAGTAAACCTTTTCTTTGGTACTGAAAAACAAAAAACAACCTCTGGTTACTGCCTCATTGCTCTGTTCTTCTTCAGAGAGTTGTCTATTCTTCCTCTTCCTGTTTTTCTTCTTTCATTTTCATCTTAATCTGTGCTGAACATGCTATAGCCTCCATCATTCCGTTTAAAAAGCCTCCCATTGGCTGACCTCTATCTTGTCAAATCCATCTTACTTGATCCCTTAGCAACATTTGATAGAGCTGATGCCTCTCTTTCTTGAAATGCTTCCTTCACTTGGCTTTTGGAAAACCACACCTGCTCAGTTTCCTCATACCTCACTCTTTCTTCTTTGCTGGTTCTTCCTCCTCTTTCCAAGTTCTACATGTTGCATTGCCCTGGGCCTATCCCTTGGCCTTGTTCTCCTTTCTAGCTTCATTCTTTGCTTAGGTGATAGTATGGAATCTCATGTCTCTATGTATGCTCTATAGCAGCATGTTTGTTGATGAGTTCAACATTTTTATCTTCAGCTCTCTCCCTTCCCTGAGTACCAGGCTTGTATCTGCTTGACAGTTCTCTTTGCATATTTAATACACATCTTCTCCAGACCCAGATCTGTTCCTTCCCCAGCCTTCTTTATTTCAGCAAGTGAATCATTCATCTAGTTGCTCAGGCTAAGTCATCCTTGACTTCTTTCCCATATCTTACATTTCCTCTATAAGTTCTATTTGATCCATCTTTCAAACAGATGCAGAATTCGACCACTTCCCCCATCTTCCACTACTATTTAATACCAATCAAGTCCAAGCAAGTCTCCTAACTGGCATCTCTGCTTCTATTCCTTATCCCACTATAGACACTTCTTCATAAACAGACAGAGTAAGCTCTTAAAAGCATAAATCAGGTCTTGTGCTCCCTTGTACAGAAATACTTCAGTGGTTTGCATTTTTCCTTGTGATATGATCCTAAATCCCTCCTGTTTCCAAAAGATTCATGACTTTATCCTTGCCTTGCTCTCTGATCCCACGTTCTGTGACTCTCTCCCTGTCTCTCCTCTGGGCACACTGGCCTTTTGATGTTTACCTCTTATCAAGCTTGTTCCCATTTTAGGGCATTTGGACTTAATTTTTTTTTTCTGGAATATACCTTCTCTAGATCATCACAAGGTCTTACTTCCACTGAGTCCATGCTTAAATGTCCATGGTCCATCTAATGACCACCCTCATTTAAATAGTTGCCTTTCTCTGCAGTTCTTGCTCTGCCTCTCCTCCCTCCAAGCAAAAAACTCTGATATAGGCATCATTTGCAGGGTAATTGAATCCTACTATTTTGCTTCACTAATTTTCATCTGAATTTTCGAGCTGTAAATGCTAAATTTGGGTCTCCGTTGACTGCTGGCATCCCAACTATCAAGGGAATTTCTTTGACCATTATAGAGTACACCTTTGTAATGAAATTTGCCACAGGCTGTCACAGCTATGCAAGAGGATTTGGAGAGGTTGTCAACTTTAGTTTTGATTTAGGTAATTGTTTTTAAAAAAAAATGTTGAGAGAGTTTTAATTTAACCTCCTTTATTCTTGACTAAAACAGTCCTCTTTCTGGATTGGTTATTTTTCTTACTCAAGAACTTGGCTTCAAGAGGGATTATATGTATTATGGTAAAGGAGGAAGATAATACCAGCCACATAACCACTCAGATCAGCTGACTGAAACTTAGTGGTTTCTAGGGCATTAGGTATACAGATATCTCATATTTTCCAATTTGAATTCTATATAAGAGAAAGGTATTTATTCTGTAATTCTAGTGTAATATTGAGTGCTCTGTTTTTTATTTTTTCCTCTAGTTTCTGTGGATGTTAGGTGAGTCCTAGTTGCTGTGTGTTTATATAATAGCATCCATTACAAGACAGTTGCTAGTGTCTAAGTAATATGAGAAAGATTTACTTTATATTATGTATATATTTTCTCTTAATCAGGTTGATACTAACAAAGACCGATTGGTGACTCTGGAGGAGTTTTTGAAAGCCACAGAAAAAAAAGAATTCTTGGAGCCAGATAGCTGGGAGGTAATAGAACCTACTCTAAATGAGATGTATTGTTCAACAAAGTCTACATCAGTCCTTTCTACTTTTAACTTTTATTCCCCATTATGTTTTCATGCATAGTCTTAACTACCTTGGGTTTTTCTGTAAATGTCACTATAAAATAATGAACTTGATTTCTTAGAAAGCTTGTGGCAATTTTATTTCTTGTTTATAATCACACTGCATAAAATTAGAAGTCTTTTAAAAATTATACTTTTTTTCAAAGTGTGAAATAGGATTCAGTATTGAATATTAGAAATGTAGATACAGTGAAAGAATAAATGAGAATTCACTCAATTTTACTACTCAGAGATAGACTTTTAAGTTATGCATTGTATTATGTTAATTTGGAATAGTATGCAGTTTGTATATATAGTATATGCACATGTAGCATACAGTATGTAAACAATGTATTTAATTTTAAATTCATACGTATATATTCATATTTATGTATTTAAAAGATGGCTTCATACTATATAAATGACTTTGTATGTTGATGAAATACTTTTTAAAATTTAACAATATTTCACAAACACTTTTTAATGTCATTCTTCAAAAACATGATTTGAAAAATGACTACTTAACATGCAGTTATATGGCTGTAGCATAATTTATAAATCCATTTCTCCAGATTTAGACATTTGGGGTAAATTCCAGTATTTAACTGTAATGACACTATGATGACTATCCATTTCTTCACACATTTTTGGGCAATCTATAATGATTTCCCTGGGATTAACTCCCAGGAATAGAACTGTTCTTAAGATTTATGAACATTTTAAAAATTTCTCGTTGTATCTTGCCAAATTGCTCCAGAAAAGTATATCAATTTGTAACACAGTCAACTGTGTATAAATGAGTGCACAGACAGCTTGAAAAGAATAGCTGAGAGGCACCAACCAAAATAGACTGAAGAAAGAACATAGCCTTTTTCTACATAAAAACTAAAAAGATTACTATTTAAATTAAAATTTCAATTGTCCAGAAAATAGTTTGAGAAAGGGTGAGCAACTATTCTAGTTTACCCAGGACTAAGGAATTTCCAAGGATGTGGAACTTTTCATTGCTAATACCAGACATTTCAGGGCAAATTGGGATATTTGGTCCCTTTCGTTTGATATCAGAAAAGTCATCCTCTTTTTGTATTGAAGTTTTTTTGTTTTTTGTTTTTTTTTTTTTGAGATGGAGTCTCAATCTGTCACCAGGCTTGAGTGTAGTGGTGCGATCTCGGCTCACTGCAACCTCTACCTCCTGGGTTCAAGTGATTCCCCTGCCTCAGGGTCCCGAGAAGTTGGGACTACAGGTGCGCACCACCATGCCTGGCTAATTTTTTGTATTTTAGTAGAGACGGGGTTTCACTATGTTGGCCAGAATGGTCTCCCATCTCCTGACCTCGTGATCTGCCCACCTCAGCCTCCCAAAGTGCTAGGATTACAAGTGTGAGCCACTGTACCTGGCCTTGTATTGAGTTTTTGTCTGGAAATATGTCTTGAAATGTGTCTGGACTTTGGTGAAGAAGAAGAATGCTAAGATTATTTGAATATACATCCCCTTTAGCGCATCTGGCAGACTAGATCATAGATAATTACATACTTTTAAAATTTTGACATAATTTCAGATTTAACTACATTTGCTTTATCTTTCTGTTATCCTCCCCCCGTTTTTAATCTGTATGTGTGTGTATATATAACATATAAACATGTAATGTATGTATGTATGTATGTACCTATATATGTATGTGTATATATAAACATATGTGTATATATGCACATATATATATAAAGTTTTGAATTGCTTAGGAGTAAATTGCACATCATAACACTTTAACCTAAAATACTTGAGTGTATATTTCTTGCAAACAGGATTTACCTTATATAATCACAGCAAAATTATCAGTACTACACACATGGGACTCTTTCCCAATCTCTAGACTTATTGAAATTTTGTCAGTTTTCCCAATAATATCCTTTATAACAAAAGCAAATCCAAGATGATACATTGAATTCAGTTGCAATGTTTTTTTAGTCTCCTTTGATCTGAAACAGTTTTTCAGGAGAACAAACTGTTATGTTGTATAATGTCCCTTGAATACCACAGAAGAGGATGCTTAGTGTATCCTATCAGAAGGCACATGTTGATGATCCCCATAACTGGTAATGGTAGCTTTGATAATTTTGTTAAGGTGATGTCTACCATATTTCCATATTTTTCTATGTAAAGCTACTATTTTACCTTTTGTATTTTAAAAAGTATCTTGTCTAGCCCACCATAGTGAGAGAATCAGAAGTCAGCTTTTGTTCTTTTTTTTTTTATTTTATAAATACAGACATGGTCTCACTATATTGCCCAGGTTGGTCGTGAACTCCTAGGCTCAAGCAGTCCTCCTGCCTCAATCTCCCAAAATGTGTCAGCCACTGTGTCTGGACAGAAGTCAGCTTTTTTTTTTTTTTTTTAATAATTTTAGAAAAAAAATTTAAAAGGCACTCCTCGCTCTGTCACCCAGGCTGGAGTGCAGTGATGTGATCTTACCTCACTGCAACCTTTGCCCCCACCCCCACAACCCGCCCAGGCTCAAGCGATCCTCCCACTTCAGGCTCCTGAGTTGCAGAGACCACAGGCGTGTACCACCACTTCTGGATCTTTTTTTGGTATTTGACTAGAGACAGGACCTCTCCACGTTGCCCGGGCTGGTCTCAAACTCCTGAGCTCAAGCAATGCTCGCCTTGGCCTCCCAAAGTACTGGGATTAGAGATGTGAGTCACCATGCCCAGACAGAAGTCAGCTTCAAAAAAAAAATTAATTCAACATCATATTAAAAGTATTTTCACATATTTGTAAGCCTTATTTTAACAGCTGTGGAGGTATATAAACTTTTTTTCGGGTTAGACATTTAGATTACTTTGTTTTTTACTGCTATTTTAAAAAGAAAATGCTGCTACAAATACGTTTTTCTATAAAGCTTTTTCTGTGATTAGGGTTGTTTTATAGGGTAGCTTCTCAATGTAGCATCACCAGGACCCAGGGAATATTTTTAAGGCTGTTTTTAAGGCTAGAACGTCCTGATATACTAAAAGTAAGGAAGTCCCTAAAGAGTGATAAAGACATGTCACAAGGACAGGAAAGCCAGTTTGAAGAAACTCCCAGTGGCCAAATATGGGACAGTTTGAACAGGGAAATAATGAGGATAAGGATTAGAGCTTATTGAATAAAACAAGAAGCCACGAGTCTACACTGATGTAAGTAGAGAGAGAGAGAAGGGTGAATTCTTTTGTAAAATTGCTTTTCAAAAGAATTATACCAATTTATATTTCCACCATTAAAAAATGTGTGTACTCTTTAAATTTATCAGAGCTGGGCATGGTGGTGCCCACCTGTAGGCCCAGCTACTTAGGAGACAGGAGGACCAGTTGAGCCCAGGAGTTTGAGACCAGTCTGGGCAATGTAGCAAGACCCTGTCTCTAAAAATAAAAAAAAAATTTTTTTTAATCTTGTGGGCTTATACTTTGAGAAAATGTGAATGTATTATTATGTCCATTGATGATTCTAGCTAGAATTATTACTGTAATGGTTCACTAATGGAGATTTTCTTTCTCTTTTTTTTTTTTTTTTTTTTTTTTTTTTTTTTTTTTTTTTTTTTTTTTTTTTTTTTTTTTTTTTTTTTTTTTTTTTGAGACGGAGTCACTCTGTTGCCCAGGCTGGAGAGCAATGGCACGATCTCAGCTCACTGCAACCTCTGCCTCCTGGGTTCAAGCCATTCCCCTGCCTCAGCCTCCCAGGTAGCTGAACTACAGGCATGCGCAATCATGCCCGGCTAATTTTGGAATTTTTAGTAGAGATGGGGTTTCATCATGCTGGCCAGGCTGGTCTTGAACTCCTGACCTCAAGTGATCTGCCCACCTTGGCCTCCCAAAGTGTTGGGATTACAGATGTGAGCCACCACACCTGGCCAACAAATGGTGATTTTTCTCATCTGATCATCCCTTCTACATTTGTTAGTTGGCTTTCTACTGTAAGGAAAAGTTATTCCTTCCCCTGACCTTCTGTTTATCAGTGTAGACTCGTGGCCTCTTTTTTTATTCAGTAAGTTCTAATCCTTACCATCATTATTTCCATGCTCAAAATGTCCCAGACTTGGCCAGTGGCAGTTTCTTCAGACTGGCTTTTGTGTCCTTCTGACATGTCTGAATCATTCTTTGGAGACTTCCTTACTTTTAGCATATCAGGATGTTCAAGCCTTATCTTACCCTTTCCCTGACCCAATCTGAAATGAACCATTTTTCTGAAAAGCCCTAGTTCCTTTTAGTGGAGATTGATATTGCAGACCAAGATCTGGGCCCTGGATGTGCTCCTTGCTACTGCAGTGAGACTGCTTCCAAGGTCTTGTCAGATGACAGACCTCGGGAATTAAAATAATATGTATATGTAATATAGATGTGTATGTGTATATGTATATATATATATATACACACATATGTGCACACATACATATACAACACCTGTGCACATTTATATTCATTTTTATATATCAATATATATTAAAACTTATTAAATTTACACTGGTATCTCCAATTGCAATCCCAATACCTCTGATTTTTTTTTTTTAATTTTTTAAAGTTCAAGGCTACGTGTGCAGGTTTGCTATATAGTTTATATATATAAACTTGTGTCATGGGGGTTTGTTGTACAGATTATTTTATTACCCAGGTATTAAGCTCTCATACCCATTAGTTATTTTTCCTGATTCTCCTCTTCCTCCTGCCCTCTGTCTTCCCATAGGCCCCAGTATGTATTGTTCCCCTCTATGTGTCCATGTGTTCTCATCATTTATCTTCCACTTATAAGTGAGAACATGCAGTATTTGGTTTTCTGTTCCTGTATTAGTGTTTGCTAAAGATACTGGCCTCCAGCTTCATCTGTGTTCCTGCAGAGGACATGATCTCGTTCATTTTTATGGCAGCATAGTATTCCATGGTATATACGTACCACATTTCTTTAATCATTTAGGTTGGGCATTTAGGTTGATTCTATGTCTTTGCTATTGTGAATAGTGCTGCAGTGAACATATGTGTAACAACTTTGATTTCAACACAGCAGTCTGTCTTTTGCCATATTTCATGCAAAACCTAACTCCCTTTTCCTTAAAAATATTTCATTTATTTGCTCAATCCTAGAATGTACAAGGAGTTTCAGAATGCTAATCCATGCCTCTGTAAAATAAGAGTTTAAAATTTGTTTAGATTTTGTTGTTGTTGGGGCCACCACAGTGGCTCACGCCTGTAATCCCAGCACTTTGGGAGGCCAGGGTGGGCGAATCACCTGAAGTCAGGAGTCTGAGACCTGGCCAACATGGTGAAACCCTGTTTCTATTACAAAAATTAGCCGGGAGTGGTGGTGCACTCCTGTAATTCCAGCTACTTGGGAGACTCAGGCAGGAGAATTGCTTGAACCTGGTACACAGAGGTTACAGTGAGCCAAGATCTCACCCCTGTACTCCAGCCTGGGTAACAGAGCAAGACTCCATCTCAAAAAAAAAAACAAAACAAATTATTGTTGTTGTTATTTTTAACTCAAGGGCATATTTTCCAAATACTATGATAAAAAATTACTTGGATTAGTTCATTTTTTTCCTCCCCATTCTGTGGGTTATCTCATCAATTTAAAATAAAAGTACTATTTATTGACTTCTGTTTTTCTATTCAAGTTTTAGGATTTTTCTGTCTTGTGGATTTTAATTTTATTTTCTTGAATATGTGAAACATTAACACATTTCTAAAAATTGAATCTATATGAAAAAGGTGTATTCAGACAAGTTTTTCTTTATTTTTTATAATTAAATTTTTGTGCATGCACATTCATAGTATATGTATATATTTAAGGGGTAGGTGAGATATTTTGGTACGGGCATACAATGTGTAATAATTACATAATGGAAAATTGGGTATCCATCCCATCAAGCATTTATCTTTTATGTTACAAACAAAACAATCCAATTATGCTCTTTTAGTTATTTTTAAATGTACAATTAAAGTATTATTGACTATAGTCCCCCAGTTGTATTATAAAATACTAGGTTTTATTCATTTCTTTTATTTTTTTGGTACCCCTTAACTGTCCCTACCGCTCCCCTAGTCCACACCTTTTCCAGCCTCTGGTAACCATCCTTCTATTCTCTATCTCCATGAGTTCAGTTGTTTAGATTTTTAGAACCCACAGATAAGTAGGAACATGTGACATTTGTCTTTCTGTGCCTGGCTTATTTCACTTAACATAATGACCTCCAGTTCCATCCATGTTGTTGCAAATGACAGTCTCATTCTTTTTTTTTTATGGCTGAAATAATACTCTGTTGTGTATAAGTACCACGTTTTTTTCATCCATTCATCTGTTGATGGACGCTTAGCTATTGTGAACAGTACTACAACAAACATAGAAATGCAGATATTTCTTTGATATATTCATTTCCTTTCTTTGGAGTATATACCCAGCATTGAGATTGCTACGTCATATGGTTATTCTATTTTTAATTTTTTGAGAAACTTCTGCACTGTTCTCCATAGCGGTTGTATTAATTTACATTCCTACCAACAGTGTACGAGGGTTCCCTTTTTTCCATATCCTTGCCAACATTTGTTATTGCCTGTCTTTTGGATGAAAGCCATTTTAATTGAGGTGAGATGGTATCTCATTGTGGTTTTTTATTTGTTTGTTTGTTTGTTCTGAGACAAAGTCTTGCTCTGTTGCCCAAGCTGGAGTGCAGTGGCATGATCTCGGCTCATTGCAACCTCTGCCTCCTGAGTTCAAGCAATTCTCCTGCCTCAGCCTCCCTAGTAGCTGGGACTACAGTCGTGCACCAAGATGCCTGCTAATTTTTGTATTTTTAGTAGAGACAAGATTTCACCATGTTGGCCAGGCTGGTCTCGAACTTCTAACATCAAGTGATCCACCCACCTCGGCCTCCCAAAGTGCTAGGATTACAGGCGTTAGCCACTGCTCCCGTCCCATATTGTCTATCTTTGAGAACAATTCATGTGCTAAGGAGAAAAATGTGTGTTCTTATTTTTTTATTTTATTTTTTATTTTTTTAAGGCAAGGTCTCAGTCTGTTGCCCGGGCAGGAGTGCAATGGCACAATCTCAGTTCACTGTAACCTCCACCTACCCAATTCAAGCGATTCTCCAACTTCTGCCTCCAGAGTAGGTGGGATTACAGGTACCTGCCATCATGCCCCGCTAATTTTTCTATTTTTAGTAGAGAAAGCGTTTCACCATGTTGGCCAGGCTGGTCTCAAACTCCTGACCTCAAGTGATCCACCTGCCTCAGCCTCCCAAAGTGCTGGGATTACAGGCATAAGCCACCACACCTGGTGAAAAATGTGTATTCTATAGCTGTTAGATGAAATGTTTGTTAAATGTATGTTAGATCCATTTGATCTATACTGCAGATTATGTCCAATGTTTCTTTGTTGATTTTCTGTCTAATGCTGAAAGTGGGGTGTTGAAGTCTTCAGCTACTATCATATTGGGGTCTGTATTTAACTCTAATAATATTTGCTTAATATATCTGGGTGCTCTAGTGTTGGGTGCGTATATGTTTGCAATCATTATATCTTCTTGCTAAATTGACCCATTTATCATTGTCTTTGTCTCAGTTTTTGTCTTGACCTCAGTTTTGTCTTGAACTCTGTTTTGTATTGCTCCTGCTACTCCTGCTCTGTTTTGGTTTCCATTGGCATGGAATATCTTTTTCCATCTCTTTATTTTCAGTTTCCGTGTCTTTATAGGTGAAGTGTGTTTCTTTTAGGTAACATATCATTGGGTCTTGTTTTTCATCTATTCAGACACTCTGTGTCTTGATTGGAAAGTTTAGCTGGTTTACATTCAAAGTTATTATTATTGATAAGTAGGAACTTACTCCTGCCATTTTGTTATTTTCCTGGTTGTTTTGCTGTCTTTTTTTTTTTTTCCTTCCTGTCTTCCTTTTAGTGAAGCTGATTTTCTCTTGTGGCGTGCTCTAATTTCTTGTTTTTTGTGTGTGCATATCCATTGTATGTTTTTAGATTTGAGGTTACCATGAGGCCTGCAAATAATATAACCCATTATTTGTAACTGATGATAACTTAACACTGATTGCATAAACAAAAGGCAAAATTAATACTTTACGCTTTAACTTCATCCTCCTGCTTTTTAACTTTTCATTGTTACTTCTTACATCTTATTTTATTGTCTGTCTTGAAAAGTTGTAGCTATTTTATTTGTTTTTAGTTATTATTTTTGATTGGTTCCTTGTTTAGTCTTTCTACTTAAGTCAAGAGAGGTTTATATACCACAATTACGGTGTTACACTATTCAGGATTTTTCTGTGTGCTTACTGTTACCAGTGAGTTTTATATCATCAGATAATTTCTTTGTTCTCATTAACATCCTTTTCTTTCATATTGAAGAACTACCTTCCACACTTCTTATAGGATAGGTCTGATGTTGATGCAATCCCTCAGCTTTTGTTTGTCTGAGAAGGTCTTTATTTCTCCTTCATGCTTAAAGAACAATTTCAGTGAATATACTATTCTAGGGTAAATGTGGGCTTTTTTTTTTTCAATCAGTACTTCAAATATGTCATGCCAGTCTCTCTTGGCCTGTAAGGTTTCCACTGAAAAATCTGCCGCCCGAGACAGTCTTGCTCTGTTACTCAGGCTGGAGGGCTGTGTCATGATCTTGGCTCACTGCAACCTCTGTCTCCAAGGTTCAAGCAATTCTTGTGCCTTAGGCTGCCAAGTACCTAGGATTATGGGTGTGTGCCACCACACCTGGCTAATTTTTATGTTTTTAGTAGAGATGGGGATTTTCCGTGTTGGCCAGGCTGGTCTTGAACTCCTGGCCTCAAGTGACTCGCCCACCTCTGCCTCCCAAAGTGCTGAGATTACAGGTGTTACAGGTGCGAGCCACCACACCCAACTTGATGCAAGTACTCCTATGGCCATCACCACTGGAACTGTTCTGGGTTAGCCCTGAAGCCAGCATGGCACTGGGCCTTGCCCAAGGCCCTTTTCTTCATGGTGGCAAGTTCCCCCAGACCCTGGATGTGTCCAGAGATGCTGTCCTTTCTTTGTACTTGGCCTTTGGGAGTTTGATTATTAAATGCCTTTAGGTAGTCTGACATGGGTTAAATCTGCTTGATGTTCTATAACTTTCTTGCACTTGAATGTTGAAATATTTCTGATATTATCCCTTTGAATAAACTTTCTACCCTTATCTCTTTCTCTGCCTCCTCTTTTAGGTCAATAAAACTCTTAGATTTGCCCTTTTGAAGCTATTTTCTAGATCTTGTAGGCGTGCTTTCATTGTTTTTCATTCTCTTTCCTTTTGAGTCCTCTAACTGTATTTTCAAGTAGCCTGTCTTCAAGCTCAGTAATTCTTTGTTCTGTTTGATCAGTTCTGCTATTAAGAGACCCTGATACATTCTTCAGCATGTTCATTGCATTTTTTTAACTCTAGTTCTGCTTGATTCTTTGTAATTCTTTTGATCTCTTTGTTAAATTTATCTGATAGAATTCTGAATTCCTTCTCTGTGTTGTTATCTTGAATTTCTTTGAGTTTCCTCAACACAGCTGTTTTGAATTCTGTATCTGAAAGGTCATATATCTCTGATTCCCCAGGATTGGAACCTGGTACCTTATTTAATTCATTTGATGAGGTCATGTTTTCCTGGGTGGTGGTGATGTGTGCAGATGTTCGTCCGTGTCTGGGCATTGAAGAGTTAGATAGTTATTGTAATCTTTGCAATCTGGGCTTGTTTGTGCATGTCCTTCAAAAAGCTTTCCAGATATTCCACGGGATTTAGGCCCCAAGTCCAGTAATTCTGTGATTTTTGCAGACTCATAGAAGTACCATCTTTGTGGTCTTGGATAAGATCCAGAAGAATTCTCTAGGTTACAAGGCAGAGACTCTTGCTCTTTTCTCTTACTTTCTTCCAAACAAATGAAGTCTCTCTCTCTCTCTCTGTGCTGAGCCAGCTGGAACTGGAGGTGTTTTGATGCAAGTACCCCTGTGGCCATCAGCACTGGAACTGTGCTGGGTCAGTCCTGAAGCCATCATGGCACTGGGCCTTGCCCGAGGCCCTTTCCTTCATGGTGATGAGTTCCCCCAGACCCTGGGTGTGTCCAGAGATGCTGTCTGGAAGCCAGGGATTCTAATAAAAATCC
Source organism: Cebus imitator (assembly GCF_001604975.1). Lineage (NCBI taxonomy): Eukaryota > Metazoa > Chordata > Mammalia > Primates > Cebidae > Cebus > Cebus imitator. The sequence goes on from NW_016107354.1 coordinate 7,164,159, forward strand.
TAGCGATTTACCTGATGTTCTGTTTTACTGTGGCTAAGCTGGCACTCAAACCACAATACAAAGGCCTTCCTGCTCTTCACTCCCCTTTCCACAGGCAGAGAACCCTCTCCCTGTGGCCATCACCACCACCACCTCTGGTCCACATGTGCTTCTCCCAGCCACTGCTGATATTTGCCGAAAGCCCAAGTGCTTTTCTGTCGCCTTGTGGTAAATGCTGCCAGGCCTGGGACTCACCCTTCAGGGAAATGGGCTCCCCTCTGGCCCAAGGCGAGTCCAGCAATGCTAAGAGCCAAGGCCTGGACTTGGAGACCCCAAAAGCCTGCTTGTTGTTCTACCCTACCATGGCCGAGCTCGTAACTAATGTGCAAGACAAAATTGCCTTTACTTTCCCTCAGCTTTCCTCAAACAGGGGACTTTCACCATAGCCACTACAGCTGGGATATGCTGGGTCACCCCAAAGCCAGCATGTCTCAGAGTCCAAGACCCAGAGCATACTCCCTGGGTCTCGACACTGGTTATTCAGGACCCAAGGGCTCTTTACTCAGCAAGTGATGAAGGCTGCCAGGACTGCCTCCTTAAGGCAGCAGTTTTCCTTTTGGGTTAGGGTATGTCTGGAAATGTCATCTGGAAGCTAGGGCCTGGAATCGGGGTCTCACAACTCTGCCTGGTGCCTTATCCTACTGTGGCTTAGCTGGTAGCCAGGATGTAAGACAAAGCCCTCTTTTTGCTCTCCTTTCCTCAAGAAAGGAGTCACTTTCATAGCTACAAGCTGCACCACCTGAGGTTCAGGGAGGGGCAGCACAAGCTTTCCCTTAGCCTCACCAGCTGGTGTCTCCCCTGGTCACCTGTTACTCTAGTTTACTGGCTCTAAGTCCAGCCTAGCACTAGGAGTTGCCTAGGAATTATAGGCCTCCTTTCCTAGACTGCCTTTCAAATTTACCTAGGACCCCAGAGCATTTAGCCCACATGGTGAGGGTTGCTAGGAAATTCAGTATCCACTGCTGGGATGGGTGATAGTTCAAATGCTCCCTCCATCGTGGGCACTGGTGAAGCCCAGCACAGCTTTATTCTCTGCTGTGACAGGGCAGCACTGAGTTCAATGTAAAGTCCCCCCGTCACTATGCTCCTTCCCCAAAGTGCACAGACTCTCCGTGCTGCATGTCTGCTGCGAGGGGATGGGAGAGAGGTGGCATAGGTGATTCAAGACTGTCAATGCCTTTGTCAGTGATAGGAAGTTGAAACCAGGTACTATGAGTGCTTACCTGGTGTTTGCTTCTTGTGCTTTTCTGTGTGCAGACAGCTGTTAAAATTTGTGTTTCAGTAAGAGTTGGGGGGAATAACAAATGTTATCTCTTTTCCCACGTTCTCTTTGTCACTTCTGCCCAATTCTCACTCTTTGCTTTTAGTTACTATTCCTAGAAGAGAATCTCTGAGTTTCTCTTCCTGTTTTTCCGTTTGCTCAAATGAGTACATAAATATATATTACTTATTTCCCCTTTCTTCTTACCCCAAAGGCATAATCCTGTAAATACTCTTTTATACTTTGCTAACTATAGGATTCTAAAGGTAAATAAGACTTTATTGTTGTAGTTTTAAGATTATTCTTTTTTTATTTTTTTTCTTTTAGACATTAGATCAGCAACAGTTCTTCACAGAGGAAGAGCTAAAAGAATATGAAAATATTATTGCTTTACAAGAAAATGAACTTAAGAAGAAGGCAGATGAGCTTCAGAAACAAAAAGAAGAGCTACAGCGTCAGCATGATCAGCTGGAGGCTCAGAAGCTGGAATATCATCAGGTGGCATTTTGTCAAAAGATTATGGCATTAAAAAAGATTTCAGGGGCTTTGTTAAAAGCCTGTGTTTTTGTAACATATTTCATTGTAGTGAAGCTATAGTATTTTAAATTTTAGTACTTTAAAACTGTTTTGTGGAATATTAATCTAAATTTTATTTTATTTTACTTTATTTTGAGATAGCCTGTCTCCCAGGCTGGAGTATAGTGGTATGATCATAGCTCACTGCAGCCTCAAACTCCTGTGCTCAAGTGATCCTCCCACCTCAGCCTCCCCAGTAGCTAGGACTACAGGTGCATGTCAGTGTGCCTGGCTAATGTTAATATTTTTTTGTACAGACCAGGTCTCACTGTGTTGCCCAGGCTGGTATCTAACTTCTGGCCTCAGGTGATCCTCCAACCTCAGCCTCTGAAAGTGCTGGGACTATCGGCATGAGCCATTGCACCTGGTCGAATCAAAAGTTTATAATTTGCATATCTTTGTTTTAGAAAACAATTTTCAGTTACTATGTTGTGCTTTGTCGAAGGTCACACATATGATAGAAAATCAAATTATACCTTTTCTTTTTCCATTCACCAGGTCATACAGCAGATGGAACAAAAAAAATTACAACAAGGAATTCCTCCATCAGGGCCAGCTGGAGAATTGAAGTTTGAGCCACGTATGTAATTTTGTTTGATTAGCTATTTAGGAAAATAAATTATCGTTATCAATTGAAGCCCACATTTATTACAAATATAATTTCAAATCATTAAGATGATATGTTATTTTTTGTGTATTTTTTGTAGTATTAGAGCAATTTAGATAACAGAAAAATGAAAATGCCTCCAGAAGTTTTATGTAGCAGCAAATTTTAAGTGCTATATCATTTATATATGTAGGATATGTGTGTGTGTGTGTGTGTGTATATATATATATATTTTTTTTTTTTTTTTTGAGACAGAGTTTCGCTCTTGTTGCCCAGGCTGGTGTGCAATGGTGCAATCTTGGCTCACTGCAACCTCCGCCTTCTGGGTTCAAGAGATTCTTCTGCCTCAGCCTCCTGAGTAGCTTGTATTACAGGTGCCCACCACTGTGGCTGGCTAATTTTTGTATTTTTAGTAGAGATCGGGTTTCACCATGTTAGTCAGGCTGGTCCAGAATGCCTACCTTGGCCTCCCAAAGTGCTGGGATTACAGGCATGAGGCACTGTGCCCAGCCATATCATTTATATAATTTGATAACTGTATTAATGGTTAATTGATTTGTTTCAACATTATTTGTTATTCTTTCTAATTATATTAATCTTACCAGAGAACATGTTTTTAAAAACTGTAATCTATGATTAGCTAAGCATATTTTTAAAAACAAATGTATCTGTATATGAAAGAACATTCAGAATAAAGGAAGATACTTTTAAAATAAGAACATATTTTTTTTTCCCAACAGACATTTAAAGTCTGAAGTCCGCCAGAACTTGGAAGAAAGCTGTTAACTCAACATCTATTTCATCTTTTTAGCTCCCTTCCTTTTTCTCTGCTCAATAAATATTTTAAAAGCATATTTGGAATAAAGGAAAATACTTTTTAAATAAGAACACTTTTTCTTGGACACAGATATTAAAGGATTGAAGTCTATCACAACCAGGAAGAACACAAACTCACTATAAACTCTCTGCTCTCACTCTCACACAGCTCTTCCATTTCTTCTGTTCTCCTTTAGTGATTTAATTAAGTGACTTTATGCCATAAGTTAGTGTAACTATTAGGAACTATTTAAGTGAGAAAACTCTGCCTACTGCTTTTAAATTAGATTGCTCTCACTTACTCATAAACATAGATATTCTTTATGGGTGCTTATCATTCCTTCTTTTAATAAATGGCTCTTTGATATTAACGATTATGAAAAGTCCATAGCATTTCCCTGTGTTTCCTGGTAACCTTTTTCTACTTTTGGCAACCTCAACTGCTAGAAATTCTTCACCTGAGTAACCTTTGTTATCACTTTAGGTCATTTTTCATTCTTTTTTATTTTGCTCTATACTTTATCATTTGAGATTAGGTTCTATTATATACAACAGAAAAACCAAAGATAACAGAAAACTAAATAGGAGTTTTTTTTTCTTACATAAAAGAAGTCTAGAAGTAGGTGGTGTCCAAGTTCCTATCTTTCTGCTCTATCCTCAGTGCATGATTTTTATCCTCAGGTTACCTCACTCTCACTGTTCAAGTTTGCTCCTGGAGGGAGTGGGGAAGGCAAGAAATTGGACTTTCTCTGCTTGAATTAGCTTCCCTGAGGCCATTTTCCAGAACCAGCAGCACATGAACTTATGTCTCTGCCAGAATTGGGTCACACTGATGGCCACACCTAGCTGCTAGGGAGGCTGAGAAGTCCATGTGGCAATGTGACCAGCTAAAAGTTGGATTCTTTTACTAAGGAAGAAGGGAAGAGTATTACACTGATAGGTAGACAGCTTTCAATTTTAACCTCAGTCAGCCTTGTTGGCTACCTAAATTTCTGTGTATGTTCTTCTTCTGAGATAGAAAACACTCACTCCTTTCTCCCCTGAGAGAAACCACCAGAAATCCAGCCCATTATTGCATCTTAGATGAAAGACCACGCTATCTGGGGACAGTCCCCCCCATCATGTTAGGGTGTGGCTCCTTGTGTTCTGGCCACCTACAAACTAAAAGACAAGTTTTCTGCCCTAGGAGCACCAGATGCATAATGCAAAGGTGCAGGAAAACTGACCTTTTTAATTTTTTAGAGACAGGGTCTCACTCTGTTATCCAGTCTAGAGTACAGTGGTGCCATCATAGCTCACTACAGCCTTGAACTCCTGGGCTCAATTGATCCTTCCACCTCAGTCTTCCTAGTAGCTAGGACTACAGGCACATGCCACGAACACCTGGCTAATTTAAACTTTTTTTTTTTTTTTTTGTAGAGATGGAGTCTTGCTGTGTTGCTCAGGCTGGTCTTAAACTCCTGGTCTCAAGCAATCTTCTTGCCTCAGCCTCCCAAAGCACTGGGATTATTGGCATGAGCCACCATGCCCAGGCATTCTAAAATTGACCTTTTAGAAAAGGTGAGAATTAGAAATACAGCAGTCACTGATCCATAGAAATTTGAAAGTACCACTTGCCAAAAATGAATAAATCTCTCTGCTATAGTCCATGAATATATTCCTTGGTTTGCCCATCAGGCAACCCCTGATTCACCTTTCTAAGAGGAATTCTTTATCTAATGTCCTCGGGGCCTTGGTTTTGCTTTCTGGGAGGTTTTTACTGTACATTAATTTTCAGATACAATCTGAATGGGCATTGGAAAGTATAGTCTTCTTGGAGCTGGGCAGCCTTAGCAGTTTACTTCCTATAATTGTGAGTCTGGGGGCAGGCTTGGGAATTAGAGTATAGATCAGTAACAGCTACAGGCTGTTGCAGGCCAGGTTTCGGTTTTTGTTACTGTTTTGTTCTGTTTCTTGGCCAAGTGGATTCCTAAAACTTTAGTAAGTTTTTGGACTGTTGTCTTCAATCATTTTCATGAACAGCTTTAACAAAGCTAAAAGGCACTGTTTTTAACAACGAACTTCATCATTTACTTGCTGACCTCTGTGCGCTCTCCATCCCCTTTGTTCTTACAGTATTGGTACCTCCTTGCGATCCTTTGAGACTGTAGGCTTGGATGGGATGGCAACAGTCTTAATCTGGTCTCTTCCATTATTTGGCAGAAAATTCGTAAGGGAAGCTTCTTGAAAAAGGTTGAGAAAGTTTTAGCAGCTCCCTCAGAGCCTTTACTTATAAATGTTTCAGTTTGGAGTACAGACTTTTTCAATTCTTCAGGGCTTCAGATTTGGGACTTGGTCAATTTATATGACAGATAAAGAGCAATTCTCTCAACAAACCTACTTTCCCTTGCATCACTGCAGACTTGTTAACCTTAGCCCATGTCACATTTATCTTGCATGGCTTTGCTAAAGTCACATTTCTCTTGTAGGGCTTTGCTGAAGTCACAATTCTCTTGTAGGGCTTTGCTGAAAAGAGGCAAGAAGCTGCCAACACATGCTAGCACTCTGAAGTTCTACCACCTTCATCTCTGTGGCAGGAAGTCTCAACCTCATCTTGACCTCTGTTGGCAAGAAGTCTCACTGCCCAAAGCCCTACCTCCTCAACTAAGCCAACCCCAGATTTAGGGCCTTTGACTTGCTGCGCCTTACTTCTAGCTACCAAATTCTGTATAGATCAAGATTCTTGGCTATAGGCAATGAAATCTTTAGCTATTAAACAGAAGGGGATTGATGAAGAAGTATAGGTAGGACACAATCTATGGGAGGGCTGAAGAAACAGACCTAGGCTGAGCTGCTAGGAACTACATCAGAAAAGTGGGCTGCCAAAGGAGCTGCTGCTTTTAGAACAATCAAGAAGCCACCTGCTGGATTAGGAAGCTGCCTGCCAGACTAGGAAGCTGTGAACAGTTGCCAGTTCCAGAGCCACACCACCTCTGCCCTGCTTTATGCCAGCGAAAATAGACACATCTCTTCCTGCCTCTGCCCCCAGGTAACTTGGCTCTGAGTAAAAGTCTCAAGTGAGTGAATCTGACTGACTGGACCAATCATATCTGAAACCCTAGCTGCAAGGGAGGTTGGGAAATACAGTGTTCAACTTTCCTACCTCTGTGTATTAGGAATGCATGTTCAAAGCTACCCTAGGCTGGGCATGGTGGCTCACGCCTGTAATCCCAGCACTCTGGGAAGCTGAGGTGGGTGGATCACCTGAGGTC
>NW_016107354.1:7170928-7187454 GCF_001604975.1 Cebus imitator
AAAAAAAAAAACCTACCTACCCTAGCACCTCAGAAGGTTACATTGTTTCACTTAATATTAATAATTTTTTAATCTCTTAGTTTATATTTTATAAATTTTTAGATAATCATTGCATATTCCTCCAAACATACTTCAGATTTTTTTTCTTATTAAAAGTAGCAGTTTAGAAAAGTTATTCTTATATACAGCCTAAAACAGCCTACAAAACCAGGCATAGTGGTTCACGCCGTAAATCCCAGCACTTTGGGAGGCTGAGGCAGGTGGACTACCTGAGTCAGGAGTTCGAGACCAGCCTGGCCAACATGATGAAACCACATCTCTACTAAAAATTTAAAAATCAGCTGGGCATGGTGGCACATGCCTGTAATCCCAGCTACTCGGGAGGCTGAGGCAGGAGAAATGCTTGAGCCTGGGAGATGGAGGTTGCAGTGAGCTGAGATCACACCACTGCACTGCAGCCTGGCTGACAGAGTGAGACTCTGTCTCAAAAAAAAAAAAAAAAAAAACACAGAACCTACTCAATGTAGTGCTTGCTATGCTTTTTTAAGAAATAAAATAGAATCTCTATTGCTTAAATTGTAAGCAATATAGAAAAATGGTTTGGAATATCCTTTTGTTGATGGCTATTATCTGTGACATGAAACTGATAAGATGTTCTTTTGGGTAAATGTTTTTAGATGGTAAACTGTGGATAAATAAGGAATTAACTGGAAGACATAATTTCTTGAAATGCTTTTTTGGCATGAGTAAATGAGGGATATTAATGTAGAAATATTTCACAGTTTCTAGCAAACTAATATAATTTATATTATTCAGAAAAGAATTACTAAGCCTAGAGTGATGGATTAAGGAATTACAGTTTTTGTGAGTACTGGGCATTTATGAATGAATATTATTTCTAAGAAAGGTGCAAACACTATTCTTTTCAGTTCTGTTAGAAAGTATTGGTCCTGTGTTTATACCCTTCTTCATATTTCTTTAGTTATTAAATGTCTTTGGTTTAGCTGACTTAGTGGAATTTATTAGGAATTTTAAGTTTTGTTTCACATATGAATTTTTATGAAGCATGTACATTTTATAGTATACTTAAGTAGAGGTTGAGCATTCCTTATCTACAATGCTTGGGACTTGAAGTGTTTTGGATTTCAGATTTTTTTGTTTTCTAGAATATTTGTGTTATACATTCATTCATGCATTTATTTATTTATTTATTTATTTATTTATTTATTTATTTATTTATTTATTTATTTATTTGAGATGGAGTCTCACTCTATTGCCCAGGCTGGAATGCAGTGGCATGATCTCAGCTCACTGCAAACTCCACCTCCCAGGCTCGAGCGATTCTTCTGCCTCAGCCTCCCAAGTAGCTGGTATTACAGGTGCCCACCACCCTGCCTGGCTAATTTTTGTATTTTTAGTAGAGACGGGGTTTCATCACGTTGGCCAGGCTGGTCTCAAACCTCTAACCTCAAGCGATCTGCCTGCCTTGGCCTCCCAAAGTGCTGGGGTTACAAGCATGAGCTACTGCCCCCAACCTGCATTATACTTTATTGGTTGAGCTTCCCAAATCCAAAAATCAGACATTTGAAATGAGCATTTTCTTTGAGCATTATGTGGGCTCTCAAAAAGTTTTAGATTTTGGAGCATTTCGGGTTTCAGAATTTTGGATTTGAAATGCTCAAACTGTAAATTCAATTAAAATTAGATTTTGAAAGATTATCATTCTCTAGAATATTTAATTATCACTAAAGACAACTACAATTTAGAAGTAGTGGTAAGGGCCCGGCATGGTGGCTCATGCCTATAATCCCAGCATTTTCGGAGGCCAAGGTGGACGGATCACCTGAGGTTGGGAGTTTGAGATCAGCCTGACCAACATGGAGCAACCCCATCTCTACTAAAAATGCAATTTATCCAGGCGTGGTGACACATGCCTGTAATCTCATCTACTCGGGAGGTCGAGGCAGGAGAATTGCTCGAACCCGGGAGATGGAGGTTGCAGTCAGCTGAGATTGTGCCATCGCACTCCAGCCTGGGCAATAAGAGCAACACTCCATCTCACACACAAAAAAAGTAGTGGTAAAAAAAATACTCTGAGACATAGATGTATGTTTTTTTATGCCCAGATTTGTTTACAACAGCATTATTTTATGTGCATTGAACATATTCGTACTACAAATAGGTTTATGTCATGTTTATGTTTTATGTCATATTTGTATACAAGTAAATACAAACCTTTCTCATGAGGAAAAATATAAAGAAAATTTTTTTGATGGCATTTTTTTTTTTTCTTTTAGAGATGGGTCTCTCTCTGTCATCCAGGCTGGAGTGCAGTGGTACTGTCGTAACTCACTGTAGTCTGAACTTCTGGGCTTAAGCAATCTTCTTATCTCAGCTTCCTGGGTAGCTGGGACACCACGTGTGTGCTTCCATGCCCGGCTAATTTTTAAATTTGTTGTAGAGAGGTGGTCTTGCTATTTTACCCAGGCTGGTTTCAAACTCCTGGCCTCAAGCAATCCTCCTGCCTCAGCCCCCTAAGTTGCTGGGATTATAGACATGAGCCACTGTGCCTGGCTGTTACTGTGATTTTTAAGTTAACAGATTTCTAATCTGTTAACTTAGAATAAAGTTTCGACAACCCCGATTCTGGTTAGTGCATAAGTTTTCATCTCTGTTTTATAGCCGTGCAGTACAATCAAGAAGAAATTGAAAAAGAGGCAGAGTTAGATGATGAGCTTCATCGTTGTCATGCAGGATTTTTATCCCCTGAAGAACCTGCTAGAGAAGTCCTTCACCCTTAACCACTGGTGCCTCAACTTAATACTTTTGAAATTCATTTGTTTCTGATGGAATTGGGAAACTAAAGTATGTTAAGTAAAATATAATATTTAGTTTCTCATTCCTTATGAGTGGCAAATGGGAAGACTGTAATGACAATCTGCTTATCTGCTTTCAAAGTGTGAGATTTGAAGGAAATCAGACCTTTTCTTTGATTTTTTTTTTTCTTCTGAGACAGAGTTTTGCTCCTGTTGCCCAGGCTGGAGTTCAGTGGCTCACTGCAATCTCCACCTCCCTGTTTCAAGTGATTCTCCTGCCTCAGCCTCCCAAGTAGCTGCGTTTACAGGTGCCTGCCACCACACCCAGATAATTTTTTGTATTTTTAGTAGAGATGGGATCTCACCATGTTGGTCAGTCTGGTCTCAAACTCTTGACCTTAGGTGATCCGTCTGCCTCAGCCTCCCAAATTGCTGGGATTACAGGTGTGAGCCACCGCATCCGGTCTGTTCCTTGATTTTTAAAAAGACATAATATCATTAGTAGAATTCTAATCTTTCTCTACCCACTTTTTAAATCATTTAAAAAATGAGTTGTTAGGTATGAATTAGTTACCGCTTCTTTAAAAGTCTAAGAATTGAGCCAGAACAAGCAGCATCAGCAAGTGGTGAAGACGCCAAACTGAAAAATTTGCATGCATTGTTTCTAGCACTGCCAACCTGTTTATTGAGACAAGCAAAGCAAAATAAAACCAATCAAACTTTTGATTTAGTTTTAGGATTTAGATTTTTTTCAAATACTGCCTATAGAATTACGTAGAAAAACAGTTACATTTCATGTTTATAGATGTATATTTCACAGCAGAGCTTTTAGTTCACATTTTCATTGACGTCAGCCATGCTCTTGATGATCCCAAATGCCCCTGTAAAAGTTTGATTGTCAGCTGGTCCTTGACAGTGCACCTTTCTCTCTGTGTTCCACCCTTCTGGTTACCATCAAAGCTCTGCATGCCTGTGTCAACAGTTTTGTTTTACTAATTGTTTGTAATCAATTGAAGTTAATAATTTTAAGTTTTGCTGGGAAAATTTGCTTACCTCTTTTTATTATTTTATAATTAGTAATATATTTCCCAAGCCTTTCCAGATTTATGAATATATACCTCAGAATTAAAGTGTTACAACATTTATTTTATAATTCCTATAATTTTGGTTATTCCATGGAATTTTTGTTTTTATTTTATTTTATTTTACTTTTGAGACAGTCTCGATCTTTCACTCAGACTGGCGTGGCGTGGCACGATCTCGGCTCACTCCAACTCTCGCGTTCAAGCAATTCTCCTGTCTCAGTCTCCCAAGTAGCTGGGACTACAGGTGCATGCCAGCAGGGCTGGCTAATTTTTGTGTTTTTAGTAGAGACCGGGTTTCACCATGTTGGACAGGCTGGTCTTGAACTCCCGACCTTAGGTGATCCACCTGCCTCAGCCTCCCAAAGTGTTGGGATTACAGGCGTGAACTACTGTGCCTGGCCTATTTTTATTTTTGAGATGGATCCTCATTCTGCCACCCAGGCTGGAATGCAGTGATGCAATGTTGCCTCACTGCAGCCTCCACCTCCCAGGTTCAAGTGATTCTCCTGCCTCAGTTCTCTGAGTGGCTGGGACTCCAGGCATATGCCACTAGGCCTGGCTAATTTTTGTTTTTAGTAGAGATGGGGTTTCCCCATGTTGGTCAGGCAGGTCTTGAGCTCTTGACCTCAGGTGATCCACCTGTCTTGGCCTCCCAAAGTGCGGGGATTACAGGTGTGAGCCACTGTGTCTGGCTACATGGAATTTTTAAATGAGTAATGATTTATGGGTCGGGGATGGTGGCCCATGCCTGTAATCCCAGCACTTTGGGAGGCCAAGGCAGGTGGATCACAAGGTCAAGAGATCAAGACCATCCTGGCCAACATGGTGAAACTCCGTCTCTACTGAAAATATAAAAATTAGCTGGGTGCAGTAGCGCACATCTGTGGTCCCAGCTACTCTGGAGGCTGAGGCAGGAGAATCACTTGAACCCGGGAGGCAGAGGTTGCAGTGAGGTGAGACTGCACCACTGCACTCCAGCCTGGTGGCAGAGTAAGACTCCATCTCAAAAAAAAAAAAAAAAAAAAGAGTAATGATTTATTTTCCACATGATTTCAAAGTTATGACTTGTCCAAGTGATTTAAAAGTGAGAGAGAAAAAAATAAAATTGCATCTAGTTATCTTTGCTGTCTCCCATGAATCACTGTATTTAACATGTTATTTCTGTCCAATTTTAGTTCATTTTAAATGCCCACTTTTAGTGATGTTACAGTATGTGTCATTTAATTTAATCCCTGCCCTTGCTTTAGCTTTTCTGTGCATGGAGTATGAGGCACATATACAGTCTGTGCCATGTTGTATTTGTTTCGTACCACGTTGCTTGGCCTATTTTGTTGTCCTTGCTGACCTTCCATTGTTAGGTGATTTGGAGTTGCTTTACTTTTTAATTTTACCCTTTTGTTTTTGGTGGGACAACTTTCTAAATATTTCCGTATTAAAGTAGTGATGTATAGATGATTTCCTTTTTAAAACATATTTATCATGTCCTTTAATGTTTTAAACATTTCTATGGAGGTATTTATTGAAGCATTTTTATCAAACATGACCATTTAAAATCTCTATCAACTTTGTATAGTGATTCTTTCTTGTTCTATGACATTAGGTAATATATCTTAGAATTTTCACCTTAATTGTTTTCTAACTAAATCTCAGTCCTAATCCTGTATCATTTTTTATTTCTTTTGATATGTGTGTGTATTTATTCTCTTTGATGTTCATAGTATGTTTCATTGAGATTCAAGGTTGATTTTGGGGGGAAAAAAGCACCTTTGCAAAAAAGTCAGTTTTTCTAGAACTAGTTAGGCAGCTAGGCCCTTGTTCCTGGTGTGGTTTCAACCGAGGCGAATGCTTGTATCTCTGCAGGGGAATTTATTTATTTATTTATTTATTTAACCGAGTTTTGCTCTTGTCACCCATGCTGGAGTGCAATGGCTTGATCTCAATTCACTGCCACCTCCACCTCCTGGGTTCAAGCAACTGTCTTGGCTCAGCCTCCCAGAGTAGCTGGAATTACAGGTGCCCACCAGAGCATGCCTGGCTAATTTTTGTATTTTTAGTAGAGACAGGGTTTCACCATGTTGGCACAGTGGCTCTAGAACTCCTGACCTCAGCTGATCCACCCGCCTTGGCCTCCCAAAGTACGGGGATTACAGGCATGAGCCACTGCACCCAGCCATCTGCAGGGGAATTTCTGACTCATAGGGTGGGTTCGTGGGTTCCTGGCTCCTTACTTCTCATACAGTGAACCAGCATCTGGGGCAAATACATAGCAGTCGGATGCTCTGATGAATGTCCCTGTTCAGTTCTTTGACTTTTTTGTATCCTTCTTAAATAATAATTTTAAACACAAGCAGAAGCCCATCTATAGTACTTTATAGATTTCAGCAGGCATTATTCACCTTACAGGTAATACGGGAAGAAATATCTTTGATAAGGAAAGACTAGGGCTTAAATTCAGCAATCTCTGGTTAGGAGAAAAGTAGCACAGTTTATTACTTCTTCACTGATTTTGACTGGATGATCTGTGTCTTAATCAATTTCTTTCCTCTTTATATGCACTCTCCCATTTTCCCACTTCTGTATTGACTTTCCCACTATTGTATTTGTAATGCACCTCCTTAGTCACTGGAGAAAGCTTTGAGGCATGTAGGCTGTCCTAGCACCATTTTCAGTCTTAAAGTTTCACAACCACCAGCTTCATGGGACTCTATTATCAGGCTTTAAAAACAAATTCTTCCCTTCCCTCACAATCCCAAGCTATTCATCTTTCTCTAGGGGAGCCTTTTGTATTACTAATTAAGACTAGGTCACTATATTAAAACAGGGTTATTTTCTAAAAGATTTATATAAATGACAAAACAAGGGCTAATTATTTTTGTAAGGACAACAATTTGAAATCAGTTAAGGCCTAGAGTGACTGTTTCAGTCTTCTGTGATGGCCCTGGTGACTTCTTGATAGTTCTGTCTGAGCCCCTCTGTTCAGTTCCAGCACTGGAAGGTGGACGGAGTCCCATTTCAGTGGCAGTGAAAGGGGAGTTAATCTTTCCTGAAGCTGTTAGTCTGGTAGCTATTAGCACACATGAAAATTAGAAACCTTGCAACTTTAGAAATAGAATCTGTGTAGTAAATGCTGTCTGTGTACCAATTTGTATAGCTTTTAATTGAAAGACCTTATTTTTGAATGGAAAATGTGTGTAAGCTTGTGACTAAAATAGTTCTGGATGGAAGGCCATTCAGTATCTTCTGGAAAAACTGTCTTCTGGAACTAAAACATGAAAACAACAACAACAAAAACCCAATCCATTATTGCTTTTTCTTTTAATGAAGAAAACCAGTGTGGCATAATCCACATATTACCAATATTAATTATGTCTTAAAACCATTTAAGAATGATGGTTTACATATCCTAAAGTCAAAATTTTAAAGACCTTTTATTTGTTATTAATTATGGGGAGAATATTGACAAATTTTCAATTTGAGTGTTGAAGTAAAAATATAACCTTTTGGCTGGGCGCGGTGGCTCAACCACCTGTAATCCCAGCATTTTGGGAGGCTGAGGCGGGTGGATTACCTGAGATCGGGAGTTCCAGACCAGCCTGACCAATATGGAGAAATCCCATTTCTACTACGAAAAATACAAAACTAGCTGGGCGTGGTGGCACATGCCTGTAATCCCAGCTACTCAGGAGGCTGAGGCAGGAGAATCGCTTGCATCCAGGAGGCGGAGGTTGCGGTGAGCCGAGATCGAGCCATTGCACTCCAGCCTGGGCAACAAGAGTGAAATTCTGTCTCAAAAAAAAAAAAAAAGTAATCTTTTATAAATATGTGGCTGAAGATGTTAATTTTAAATTTTGGAAAAAGTTCTTAGATTTAAGTTTTCTGGACTTATTTAGATATTTGGTCTATTTTTAAACTATAAATACAAAATTGGATTTTAATGTGATAGAGAATTAGAAAAAACAGATACTTTATATAATTTTGTTACATTTGAATTCATTTTATGAATATATGTTGTAAGAATTCTTCCATTGCAATATTTTTTGGAAAATATTATTCTAGTCATTGTTTGTGTAAGTTTATTTCTAATTACATTAAAAGTAAAATTAGAAAAATATGTAATATTTGTTGTAATTTTCTGGGGAAAAAGAGATTTGACAATGTTAATAGAATGAATTATTTGTAAAACACTAACAATAGAGAGTCATAAAGCCTGAGTAAGAGCCTTAGATATTGTCTTCCAATGAAGGAACCACTTCTCCAGCATGGCTAGTAAGTGGTTATCCACCTCCTGCTTCAAGTCTTCCAGTAATAGCATTGAAGTGGAAATCACAGTGGTTTCCAGGCTTGTCTAGGTGATTCCAATAGGAATACCCAGGTACAAAAATTACTGGTACCTGGGTCCCATCTCCAAGTGATTCTAATATGAAGACATGTTTGGGAACTGGTAAAGCATGTAGAAAAGCACCTCAATCTTTTTCAACATTAGAGAATCTATAAAGAAGAGGGAACCTGGCTGATTTTATGAAAAGTCTAATAAGCATTTAGATGCCATTGACAGCATTTACAGCCACACTCCCTACCCTTCAGTACTGTATAATAAATAAGAAATATTTCCATTTAAATTCAAGAACGATTTAATAAGATAGCACACTGACAGAGTCCATGATGATGGTATAGTAGAAAATCCTGGACTGGGTGTTAGGATTTTTAGCTGCCCAACTTTAAATAACTTCAGACTTACAAAATACTTGTAAAAATAGTATAAAGAATTCCCATATGCCCTTCACCTAGCTTCCTCAAATATTAACACGTTATATAACTATAGTAAAAGTATTACAGGAAATTAACATTGGTATAATTCTATAAGCCTGCAAATTTTGCCAGTTATCCTACTATGAATTTTTTCTGGGCTAAGATCCAACCTGGGATCAAACATTGCATTTAGTTTTGTATGTGTTTGTTTGAAAAAAAATCAAATCGTTGAAACAATAGTACAATGAATTTGTGAACCCCCCAAATTTGAGACTGGTCTCAGTTAATTTAGTTAATTTTGTTAATTTAGTTTATTTTGCCAAGGTTGAGGAGGCACCCGTGACACCGCCTCAGGAAGTCCTGATGACATGTGCCCGAGTGGTTGGGGCACAGCTTGGTTTCACACATTTAGGGAGACATGAGACCTCAATCAATATATGTAAGAAGTACATTGGTTTGGCCTGGAAAGGCAGGACAACTTGAAGCAAAGGCAGGAAGGCTCTAACCTTGGCTGGAGCTTCCAGGTCACAGACAGGTGATACACAAAAGGGTTAACCATCTTCTTTTGAGTTTCTACCTTTCCAAATGAGGCAAATCAGATATGCATCTATCTCAGTGAGCAGAGGAGTGACTGAATAAAATTGTAGGCAGGTTTGCCCTAAGCAGTTGCTAGCTTGAGTTTTCCTTAGTGATTTTCGGGGCCCAAAATATTTTCCTTTCACAAATTCTGGTATATCTTGCTTTCACTCTTTCTGTACAATTATTTGTTTGACTGAAGCATTTCAGAATTAAGCTGCAAACATTGTGATCCCTTACCTTAAATGTGTGAGTGAGCATCTCTATGAACAAAGTTTTTTGTTGTTTTTTTTAAAATAATAACCATCACATAATTATCAAATTTGGGAGTTTTTGTTTGTTTGTTTGTTTGTTTTGAGACAGAGTCTCACTCTGTCACCAGGCTGGAGTGCAGTGTCATGACCTCAGCTCACTGCAACCTCTGTGTCCACCTCCTGGGTTCAAGTGATTCTCCTGCCTCAGCCTCCCAAGTAGCTGGGATTACAGGCATCCACCACCATGCCTGACTAATTTTTGTATTTTTAGCAGAGACAGGGGACACTATGTTGGCCAGGCTGGTCTCGAACTCCTGACCTCAGGTGATCTGCCTGCCTTGGCCTCCCAAAGTGCTGGGATTACCATTGTGAGCCACTGAACCCGGCAGAAAGCTTTTCTTACACTGAGCCAAAATCTCTCTCCAACTTGCTTTTTTGCCTTCAAAAACATCACCTAACATGTGTACTCAGATTCGCAGGTGTTAGCTTTTCAGAGACTTACAAGACTCGTACCATGTCTTAAACTCCCAGGCTACTCCAAGCAAAACGGGCTCAGCTCCTTTACTCATTTGTAGTGATTAGGATTTGGTTCTGCTGAAAATGAGAACATTTTAAATAAGGGTAGATTACTGACTTTATTTCTTATGTTCCACAGGTTCAGAGGTGTCATTCTAAAGCTGGTAGAGGTTTCACAAGTCGTCAGGGACCCAGAACCATTCTCTTTTGCTGTCCCCATGTCCTACTGCATGGTTTCCACACTGTGGTGCAAGATGTCTGCTCAAACTCTAGGCATTACATCTGCACTCCAGATGCTGTCAGAAGGAAGGGGTAAGGAATATCATGTCCTTCCTTTTAAGGACATTCCCCAGAAGTCACACAGAACACTTCCAAGTTCTTTGGCCAGAACTTGGTCATATGGCCACATTTAGCTCCAGAGAGGTCAGGAAATGCAGTCTTTTATTTTGGAGATCCCTGTGCCCAGGATAAAATTGGAGGCTTTTTTTCAAGGAAAAGGGGAAAATAGATATTGGTTGACAAGAAGCAGTCTCTGCCATACTGTACCTGGATACATGTCTTTGGGTGAGTGTCCCTTATTCACCATTCTGATTACTTGTTGGATGTTTTTAATGTGTTACAATATGGTTCCAAAATTGTATGTGATATTCCAACAGCAAGTTGGATGCGATGTGTCATATAAATGACCTCAGTGTTAACCAGCATTTGAATACCATGTCTCAATGCTATGCAGCAATAAAGAACATAGAAAGTCAGGGATTTCCATAAATAATCCCTGAGGATATACGCTCATATTATTTGAGAGGCATTGTGAGGCATCTGCTGTGTGCTTTAGAGTTGAATGAATCATTGGCAAAAGTATTAAAAGATATATTCAAGCCAGACATGGTGGCTCATGCCTGTAATCCCAGCACTTTGGGAGGCTGAGGTGGACAGATCACTTGAGGTCGAGTTGGAAACCAGCCTGGCCAACATAGTGAAACTCCATCTATACTAAAAATCCAAAAATTAGCCAGGTGTGGTGGAGAGCACCTGTACTTCCAGCTACTTGGGACTCTGAGGTACAAGAATCTCTTGAACCCAGGAGGCAGAGATTGCAGTGAGCTGAGATCAAGCCACTGCACTCCAGCCTGAGCAACAGAACAAGACTCCGTCTCAAAAAAAAAAAGGTGGCAGGGGAGGTGGGGCTGGGCATGGTGGCTCAAGCCTGTGATCCCACCACTTTGGGAGGCCCAGGAGGGTGGATCACGAGTCTGGCCAACATGGTGAAACCCCGTCTACTAAAAATACAAAAATTAGCTGGGTGTGATGCTGCACGCCTGAAATCCCAGCTACTCACAAGGCTGAGGCAGGAGAATTGCTTGAACACGAGAGGCGGAGGTTGTAGTGAGCCGAGATCACGCCACTGCACTCCAGCCTGGGTGACAAGAGTGAGCCTCCATCTCAAAAAAAAATAATAATAATAATGTTCAAATAGATGTGATATTGGTAAAAATGAAAACACATATATACAAGATAATGACTTTTCCTTCTAATGAAATATAGAGAAATCTGCCAGTTTTATCCTTTAGAGTAAAAAGGATATCAAAAGTGATCAAAACAGTAAAAATTACCCAAAGAGTAATTTGATAATTTCTATAGGGTGATGTGTATATGTCACAACTTTGTGAATCACTATTCTGGGCATGTATAGGGAGCCATCATATACCTCCATTGGGAATGCTATTTAATGATGTCACTAATACCAGACAAGGACGTGTCCTCAGGTAAGGCTCCATGGAGTAGGCAGCGGTTGAGAAGAGGTGTAATTTAGGTTTTAAAAATTCTATAGTCGGAATTAACCTTGCACATCTCTACCTGTTACAACGGCTGTCGGGAAAGCTGCGATCTTCTGAAGGCCCCTCAGCTAGTTGCTGCCACTTGTGGGCACTCTGCGAATCTCTCACTTCTGAGCTCTTTATCCATTCAATTTGTTCTGCAGATAAGTGAGAATGTAACTATTTGCTTAGTCAGTGACGGCATCTCTAACCCTGCAAAGGAAGCTTTTACTATCAGTTTTAGAGAAGTGTAAACGGGCTGGGGATATGAGGTCACTTGCCCACTGTCCTATAATCAGCAGATGGCATGGTTGGCATTGGAGTTCAGGTCTGTGTTTTTCTGTACATTACATCCGTTTTAGTGATGCGAAGGAAAAATGAAATAGGGTCAATGAGACAAATGGAATGCAGATTGCTGGAGAAAGAATGCAGGTTGCGCGTTATAAATGCACACACATTTACAGTGCCACTTGAGTTCTGAACTTTGCAGTTAAATTGATTTAAAAATTCGTCTAGAAGTGGTAAAACTTAATCATCGAATGAGAATATTTGGGTTTGCTTCAGGAGGTTGCAAACCACTTCTTGGTTAGTAGAAATGTGAAATTAAGGGCCACCTTCAGGCGTTTAACTGAATTGTCCTGGAGATGTAATTTGGCTTTCGACTTAAGTAATGTGACGTTTTTGTTGTTGTTTTTGGTTTTTAAAGTTTAAGTTTATCGTGCCTACGGTAAGATGTCGTTCTGGACACGTGCCCCTGCTCTCGCATTCACTGACTGCGGTCACCATCCTCCTTAGGGTAGTGCTCCGGGCCACTTGGATCCTGGCCTCACTTTACTAAGCGAACTCGGAGGATGCCCAGAGCTCTGGACCGCAGAGCGGCTCGCGAGAGGCCCCGAGGCTGTAACTGCGCAGCCTCGAGCCGCCTGCGAGGGCGAGGGTGGCTTCCCCGCGCGGTGCCCGCCCCTGGGCCAAAGTGCGGCGTGGGCGGGGCTGGTCACGCGCCTGGATCCCTGCAGTGCATACCCGCGAAATCCGACTTCACAGTTGCCGAAGGCATCCGAAGAAGTGGGATGTGCAAAAGCGCCGGCTAGAAATTCCGCCCACTCTTTGCGCAATAGAGGGCTCCCTCTGCTCTCGGATCTTTCCGGGCCGCCTGCTCCCACTTGGTGAAAAAAATTCCAGAGCGGCTACCAAGGCGATGGCGGGGATTGCGGCAGCTTCAGCGTTCTGCTGCGCAGCGCTCCTGCTTCTGGGGCGCGCGCTGACTACCACAGGTAGGGGCGTGTGTAGGGGGCGGCTGGGGTGGGGCGGGGGCACCTGGCGCCAGAGGGTCCTCGCGGGTCAGTTCCCTAACGCCCCTCCAGGAGTCCGCGACTTCCTGGGGCTGGGGGCTCTATTTTCGAGCGCCGTTCCTTTGTGAGATGCGGAATCCGAATTCAACAGGTTTACCCTGAAGGCCTACCCGGTGCAGGGGCGGCACCAGGGCGAGCGGAGACTGTGCCTCCTAGGATGAGGCGCGCTTGACGTTTCGGTATTCAGCGGTTCTCTTGCATCATCCAAGGGAACCAGAGCAGAAAAGATAATCAGGGAACGGGGAAAATAGGAAAACCACTCACCCGCGTATCAGCGGGTCCTCCTGGCTTTGCTAAGGTCTTTACTGAGAGAGGGAGGGGGTTGTGGTGACCTGCAAACGTTCTCTCACTTTTTGGAGAACTCGTATGGACATGCTCTACGTTAACTTAAACAGGAGACTAAAAGGCTGAAATGCGTATGTAGAGATATTTAAACTAATTTCTAACTAGAAGAATGGCAATTAAACAACAAGATGCGGCTTGACCCTTACTAGACCGGCCAAAGTAGGCTCCTGGATGCCGGGTGGTGGACGGGGGAATGTGGGAATCCCGGAAGCGCTCTGGGCGCCTTGCGTCACTGCAGGTGGAGGCGAGCCACGCGTGGACCTCACCCTGGAGCGCACTTCACGTGGCAGCAGCTTCAGAGCACACCCTTGCTGCTTGCAGAGCAGGTGGACGGTTGTTGAAGGCATACAGCCAAGAAAACAGTGGACAGACAATTCAATACCATTCCTACGATTTGAAAAACAAAAGATACAACCTTAAAGATAAAAACGTACACGTTAAACACCTTAGAACGGCTGCCTGATGGGAGAGGGAAATGGAAATAAAAAAGCGTGGATAGTATTTCTATACGTTTGCAAAGAGCAATGTGAAAATAAGACAGTTCCAAATAAAGTGTGGGCCGAGACGAAAGCCTAAGCTGCGCTCGGCTAGGTGCCGGGGGGCTGGAAGCGCCTGCGCGCTCTGCGGGTCCGGGCTTTCCCCACTTCGGGCTTTCCCCACCTGGAAGTCGCGCCCGGGGGTTCCCGCCGCGCCCGCCCCACGCCCCCTCCCGGGCCCGGCGCCCCTTGCCACCTCCTCAGGAGCCTCGGGCCCCCGCCACTTTCGTCTTGCCCCGGTCCCCGCGGATGCTGGCGGTAGTGGAGAAGGGCCGCGAGGCCTCAGGGAAGCGTAGAGCAAGGAGCGCCGTTTGGCGGCGCGGCGCCGCCCAGTGGCCGTGGCAGCAGCAGCAGCAGCAGCCTCGGCTCCAGGAAGGAACTTAGCCGCGGCAGCGGCGGCGGCCTGAGGATTGGACCGCAGAACCAGGCGTTGGTGCCTGACTTTAGCACTGGAAGAGCCTGGCATTGCAAACTGTCAGAAGCTTTCGCCTAACAAAAATCATCTCCCTCTACAAGAAATCTCTACACCTTAGAATGGAACATCTACTTCCCTGACTGCTATTCTGTGTGGAAGCAAATTTAAAGTGATACAAGAAAAAAAATCCAATCAAAGGAATTCGTCAGATTTTAATGCATGAGATTCTAACCCGCCTCTGTATGAGACTGTCTTTAAAGGTTGCTGATATAGAAAATGTTTGAAAGAATATAGGTTTTATTTCAGAAAAAAAATTCAAAAGAGCAATCCGTAAAGCTGTAGTTAACAGTCCTCCCTGATTGGAGGGCTCTACAACTGGAGATTCTCTAGGTTGGTTGAACCACTAGTTTATTTGAAAAGATAAATGCATAAATGCTTTTCCGGAAACAAGACTGCAGAAAATTCCAAAGATCTAGTCCTTGAAAAGGGCGAAAGCTTTTAAGCCGTTATTAAGACACTAAACTCTGTACTTTGAAATGAAAATACATGGAGGTCCTGGGTGAGCTCTTGGGCACTCTGAAAATAGATGACTTTTCCCAAATTTGCCTTCTAAATTTTGATTTGTTGATTTAAATTTTTAAAATTTATGTAGTCTAACACTCAGTTTTGTATTCCTTTTAAGCACATGTTAGTGTTTTTGATATTTTCCCCTTCTCTCTCCCCTCCCCAATCTTCTCTCTCTCTCTCTCTCTCTCTCTTTTTTTTAGTAGTCACTTTTCACTGAAAAGCGTGACAATAGAATTGGGTGGCCTGGCTATTTCTCTCGTATCCGTGGCTCCTCCATTCCTTGGTTGGCCCCCCGGGGGAAGAATACTGTTTTTTCGTTACAGTTGACCCTATCTTCATTTTGTAGTTCAAGTCTGTCTTTGCTTTGATACATAGAACGTAATAAAGCTTTTCACCATGTTTCCCTAATGTCGATGTTTAAAAATAGACTTGCACAAATGTTTGAGTAAGTTGGTAGGTTTTTGTATACATTTTTAACATTAATTAACATTAATTTTGAAAACTTTAGATATGTTGGATGTGACTAGTGAAAGGACATGTTTGATGGTAACAAAGGGAATTAGATTTCTGACATTCATCTAAATATTGATGTCTAGCTCTGCATTGCTAATAATGAGTCTGACTTCTTTGGAGTTGTACTCGTCTTTGAGATGGAAAATGTAACATTTTGAACTGTGCTTGCACTATTTGTTGGAATGGGTATAAGCGTAAACTTGCTAGCAACCTACTGTTCTAAAATGGAAAACATCTAGCCAGTCACAGTGGCTCATACCCATAATCTCAACACTTGAGAAGGTCATGGGGGTATTGCTTGAGCCCAGGAGTTGGAGACCAGCCTGACAGCTCAGTAAAACTCCATCTCTACAAAATATAAATAAATTAGCTGGGCATGGTGGCATATGCCTGTAGTCCCAGCTATTTGGGAGGCCGAGGTGGGAGGATCACTTGAGCCCAGGCGGTAGAGGCTGCAGTGAGCAGTGACAGCACCACTGCACTCCAGCCTGGGTGACAGAGTGAGACCATATCTCTAAATAAATAAATAGGAAAACAACAAAAAAAGAGAAAATTGTCTTTACAATAGCATCAAAAAGAGTAAAATACTTCAAGTAAATTTAACAAAAGAAATAGAAAACATATACTCTGAAAACTGTAAAATAGTGCTGAAAGAAATTTAAGATCTAAATAAATGAAATGGAAAAAAATGTCCTGTCTTAGTCTTGCCAGCCTGCCATAACAAATATATACTGTGTGGCTTAAACAGAAATTTATTTCTCATGATTCTGGAGGCTGGGAAGTCCAAGATGAAAATGTGGATGATCTGGTTTCTGGTGAGAGCTTCATTTCTGGTTTGTAGAAGGATAGTTTCTTGCTGTATCTTTACATGGTGGAGAGAGACATGTATCTCACTGTCATGTCTTTTCTTTTCTTTCTTTCTTTCCTTTCTTTCTTTCTTCCTTCCTTCCTTCCTTCCTTCCTTCCTTCCTTCCTTCCTTCCTTC